>NC_090265.1:1228927713-1229227713 GCF_040414725.1 Anabrus simplex | reverse complement strand
GATGAACAACTTCGAAATAGGAATCATTGCAACTTTTAATACCTGTAGGACACGATACAATGAGTTGTTTGTGTTCTTGTGGTATTTGAAGATAACTGCAGGTTAATACATAATCCAACAAGATAGCAATTAGTATTCAGTTTTCACGTGGTAGTTCGTGTGGGGAAATATGATTGTTTTCTTTTCTTCCAACGTAAATGGAATCTGGGAATACTGCTTAAATAATGAAACAACAAAACATAGCCAATAAAGGTTGCCAGTTTAAACGAAGTGTATTGTTTTACTGTAATTTTTAAAAGCGAGTTTTTGGTGGACCAATTTGTAATCCATCCTGTACATTGTAACAAAATTACAGTCATTAGCATGGAAGGAGAGTAAATTAGGAGCTTGGTCGAAGGTACTAGCGGATCCCAGCAACCTGGGAAGTTCAATGAATCATAACAGGAGGTTTGCACAGCGGTGGAGCAGAACGTGTCAAAGGCCAAACCATTTAAGGTAAGATTAGACGATAATGAGTTGACCACGAAGTCCAGTCAGCATGACGGCCAATGTCCAGATATAACTGGAAGCGATCAATATCTACGAAAGCCTCGTACCTTATAGGATTTTGCTGGGTAGTTTTTCAACTCGCTTGGATGCGCCGGAACGCCAACATGTAGACGTATACAATAAAACTGACAACACCCTCAATTAGTTCGGATTATCTGAAGAAAAAACCCAGAATGACGTTATACTGCATATATAGCACAGTGTACAGTGACAGTATATAACAATAGCATGTGGTTTCCGGATAAGCTTGTCTTTCGAGCTGACACCTTACAGGTGACCTGAGAGTCTGTGGGGATGAGGCCCTACTTAAGATGAATTCTAATGTTGATGATGTCACATACACACCCAGTGCCCAGACAATCGGAATTAATCAATGAAGATTAAAATACACAACCCGGCTGAGAATGAATAGACCAAAAGCCAGCATGCTAACAATTTAGCCATTGAACCGGACGGCTACAGCATTTGCAACCCAAGCCAACGTAGCGTAGTGGTAGACAGAGGAGTGAGATTATACAAATGTGAAAGTTACCTTATTTAAGAAATAAGTATTGTTAAACAGTGCGTTACGAAATGCACACATTATCGGACGCTTGTAAATTAATTATATGATCACTAATCTCGAATTGCCCGGACATCTAATTTTCACAACCTTGCTGGAGGGAAGGGTGGAATGACGTAATGCGAGAGGGAGACCAAGGCAGGAATTTATGGACGAGATCACGCCAGGAAGAGAATACAGTAATGTGAAGAGTTTGGTTCTAGAAAAAAGGAATCTGCAAGCCTACCAACCTCTGGAATGAGGAGGGGAAAAACGAAGACGACACATAGGGCAAAGACCTTCACAGAATACATTTAAGGCAAAACCTTGTATGGTAATAATATATTTCTTGTACTGTATTTCTGTTTAATACTGGCTTAAGTACAGCATGACATAAATCAATCGTTTGTAGACACTGTGTACAGTAATAATAAGATTTTATACAACAAACGTGCTTGCGGTATTTCTGGACGTCAGAGGTAAATTATCTTAAGCGACGTTTTACAAACTCTACATGA
The DNA here is from genome assembly GCF_040414725.1 of Anabrus simplex. Classification (NCBI taxonomy): domain Eukaryota; kingdom Metazoa; phylum Arthropoda; class Insecta; order Orthoptera; family Tettigoniidae; genus Anabrus; species Anabrus simplex. Next base: position 1,229,226,105 of record NC_090265.1, on the reverse strand, counting down.
GAGCAGAAAGAAGCAGTTAAGGCGCACCTTTAAGACAAGTAGAATCGACAGTTCTGAAGAACCTTACTTTTTATAATCTTTCCTGATTTTCTCTACGTGTACGTTGCGTTGTGAACGGCGGTTGAACTATTGCAGATCACTTACCGCTGTTTACCGTTGGGTTCTCCTTGCATATACGGTAATATCACGCACGACCAAAACAAGCCACGTACAATAAAACATTAAAATGGTCGTTTTTGCATTTACGATTACCTCTGATGTCCAGATTTGTCATTTCTATTTTACAGTTTGACTTCTATTAGAGCTACAAAATTTAATGAACCATGTACTGTACAGTATTCGGATCCTATTCCGCTAAATGTATATATGTCTGCCCCTTAGTCCCGTTTCCTGATGCGGGGTCGGGGATGATGTTAGATGAAATTCCACGGAATACTTTTACGGCCGGATACCCTTCCTGTCGCCAACCTCTGTGCAGGAGCTAATGAAGATTAGATGAATGATGGTGAATAAAATTGGGTAAGAAGGTGGAAGGAATCGGCTGTGACCTATGAATAGGAATTTTTCCGGCATTTGCCTGGAAGTGAAAATGGGAAACCACAGAAAACCATTCTCAAGACAGACGACGGTGGAATTCGAAACCACTCGCAGTAACGCGCGCGGCCACTCCGCTAGGTCTATTCCGCTAAATGCTTGCTTAAATATTCATTTTGAAGCACAGTACTACAACTAAATCCTTTTGACGCAGAATACCGCCAAGTCTCTAGTTTCGGAACCTACTTGGGCCAACGAGCATTACGAAAATATGAAAGATTTATAATCGAAATGATTTCTAGACAGCACAAGCGACGAGTGTGTTCTATATCTCATTTTAAAGAAGGGCCCGTGTATCTTACAACAAGAGTCTGATCTCGGTATGACGTCATCGGGTGATACAATGGTGCTGCCATCTTGAGGTACTAACATCGCTATACCACCCGGACCTGACTAACAATCAGTGTAGCTCTGGACTTCGGCGTGCAAGTATGTAGGCCTACGTCGTATGAGGTGTCTTAATTCGTCTCAGTGGGTTCTATACGCATACAGCAAACAGTGCAATTATTTTTTTGTAAAATATCTCGACATAAAGACAATAAACGGCTTCAAAATTATTGGAAAGGATTCAAAACGACAGAGAGGCTGGTCCGAATTACAAAAATTCTACAACCACCAATGTCAAGCGTCAAAAGTGCTTATTGGCAGTCTCAAAGATGAGGTAGCCGAGTACCATGAGGCTAGTACCGCGATAATGGAGTCCAGCCCAGCAAATCTACTGCCCCAATAGTAGAAACTCCAACTTACACGTTCTAAGCTTCACGAACACATTTAATCTAGATCATGTGCCCATCGAAGCTCCCACGATTCTGGGTGGTACCGATATATCCACATTTCATTTTCTTCCGTAATATTGATCTCGATCTTCCCATACTACTACTACTACTACTACTACTACTACTACTACTATGGTTTTCATTCTGCGGATGGCATCGTAAAGGGTTCCGCCCTCTCTCAGGCCAAGGAGATTCGAAGTTGTGATTTGGAGAGGGGAGAGGGTGGCGACCGTAATCTATGCAAGAATCTGTCCCGGCATTCGCCTTAGTGCAGGAAAAGGAAAACAACGAAAAACCATTCTCAGGGCAGCCGGTGCTTGGGACCGGCTATTCTGCTTCCCGAATGCAGAGCTACAGCCTAGTAAACTTAGTTGCTCTTTTTTTTTTTGCTTTACGTCGCACCGACACAGATAGGTCTTATGGCGACGATGGATAGCGAAGGCCTAGGAGTTGGAAGGAAGCGGCCGTGGCCTTAATTAAGATACAGCACCAGCATTTGCCTGGTGTGAAAATGGTAAACCACGGAAAACCATCTTCAGGGCTGCCGGCAGTGGGATTCGAACCCAATATCTCCCGGATGCAAGCTCATAGCCGCGTGCCCTTGACCGCATGGCCAACGCGTCCGGTTTAGTTGCTGCTAAGCCGAAGCTTACTCTGCTCAATCTCTTTCTATAATGTATGTTCTCATATCAACAGAGTCCCATTGTACATAGACTATGTTGTTATGATATTTAAAAAAATAGAGTTCAAATTTTATTTCTTACATTACCAGTGGAATTTTTACCCTATCCTCCATCATGGATTCGGATTATCCAAAATTTCGTATATGCGGGTTTCAAAATACCAGGGTTCTACTGCAGTTGTAGTTATAGTGGCGTGCTATATTTCAATCATCAGCCCCGTATGCTCTCTGTATGCTAACTGTAAATGTGAATTATATTGATGGTCTGTGTTTAGCGCTGCTTCAACTGCCACCGGTTTAAAAAGACTCTGGAGTGCCCCAATTTTGCCATGGAAAGGAGTTCTTTGTAACATGACAGAAAGTCTACTGTCTCGGGAATGTTACATTTAAGGACTCCCTAAATGTTGAGGATCAATCTCGCAACGTTCAACAAAGGAGGCGGCTTAGTACATTGCGTGGCTGGTCATTGCGAGTTAAAATGAGATTTCCAGTCGGTTATCACGTGACAGAGTTACAATTATTGACATAGATATGTTTTGTGGCTGGGATCATCTGAAAACGTCACGAAATTAGCGACACAGCATATGTGACGCCATGTTACCTAGCAACCGTGCAGGATGTGATGTGAAATACCGATGCATGGCCTTGAATGTGACATACTGTAAGGCTATTTTATCAAAGAGACCTCATCTCATCATACTCTTGAGTTCTATACTGATTTAACCCAACATACCCAAGTACAAATTATAATAGTTTACGTCGGGCTGAGTGAGTCAGACGGTAGCACACAGTCTTTGAGCCTAGCGGGGTTGATCCAAGCTCAGTCCGGACGGTTCTCAAACAGTATATCAGCTTGCTGTCGGTAGATTTACCGACACGTAGAAAAAGACCTGCGAAACGAAATTCCGGCACTCTGGCGTGATCTTTATTCTTTTGTTTCATGTATTGCCTACAGTGCACATGCACCCCACTCCAAACCCACTAATCTGTTTTAACATCTTAGCAGATCAACCATGGGAAACCGTATAGAGGATTACCAGTGTCTTGAGGAATAGCCTTGTGGAAGTCGAGTACTCGAAAGAAGTTTCAAAGACATCAGAAACACAACTGAAGTACTGACGCCATTCTTCGTTTGTGACGTGTGCTCTGGAGAAACGCAGAAGAAACACGACAATGGATGAGTTGGACGTTACATAACCTGGCGTCGAGCACAGGAATATTCTGTTCCTCTTTCTCCTTCACTCACAGCAGCCTCACTTATGTAACGGAAGACAAACAAGGTCCAAAATATTAAAGGCTCACTTGTTTTTCTAATAGGAAGAGAGTGGGCGTCTTACGATTACGTACCTCTTGGTACTCATACTGCATTTTAAAAGTTAGAACAAAGAATATATATACGAGTCCTGAGACATTCTGTATATTAAAGAGCATATTAAAATGTTACACAATTTGGAGAATCATTCATAAGCCTTACAATGATGTACAATACGTTTATCAGGTCCCAGAAGAATGTACTTCCTTCGATAATTCCAGCACTATAAAAGCTATCAAAAGTAGAATAACTATGCTGAAGTGAGGAAGGTACAAAGAGTAAAACGAAATATTAATCAGGGCCATATGTCGCAACAATGAGTAGCTCGATGATAATGAAGTGTAATCAGCGCTCGGCGTGCGCGGCGAAATTATAATACGTATCGTCGTTGCCCCTAAAAAACCCTATGTGAAATGTTTTAGCTAAGAACTTTGGCCAGTAAGTTTCTGTCATTGTGCGAATATTGTCAAGGAATTCTCGCTCTTCATAATATGTATGTGCTACGGGTCACTATTTCTCCAAAGTTATCACATAGCGGTTTTTTGCAGGCGCAGTGACGATTGATATAATTTTTACAATTTGCTTTATGTCGCAACGACACAGATAGGTCTTATGGCAATGATGGGATAGGAAATGGCTAGGGTGGGACGAAAGTGTCCGAGGCCTTAATTAATATACAGCCCCAGCATTCTAGTGTGAAAATGAGAATCACGAAAAACTATCTTCAGGGCTGTCGACAGTGGGATTCGAACAACTACTGTATAGCTGGCAGCTACGTGAACTCAAACCACGCAGCTACTCCCTCGGTACTGCGGCAAAATTATTACAGGTAGAGAGAGGAGTCATTCGCTTTATGTCGTGGATACATCTACGCATATGTAATTGAGAAAAACTGTATTACCTACGTAAAAAATTATGAAAATACTTGAGAACTTTGTCAAAATTTGACATTCTCTCAAAACTCTCTGCACAAGATTTCAGTTAACAGCCAAAATGAAAAGGTTTCTAAACCAAAATTATGTACAATCACTTATTTCTGACCCCCATCCATGCGACATATTCTATTCCAAAATCCCTGCGTTCGTGGTTCCGACACAGCCTCCACCCATTTCTCTCTTTTGCACCTACGTTTTCTTCGAAGATCGAATTCGCTTTCTCTTACGATTACGGCAATTTTCCTTCACCGTCACAATCTCCTCGTTAGTTCACCCCTCAGTGTTACGTAAATAAAGTATGTAAGGATTTTTATATATTGTTGTCCATGTCAATGAATAAATGTATTTGAAGAATGAAGGCAAAAGAAGGGGAATGCATGAATGTGAAACATTCGATAAGACTAACGAACTTGTCGTCGTGGTCGGAGATCAAGAATTCATCAATGGAAATCTAACAGGAAGAACAAAAGTGTGGAGCCTGATATAATTGAGTGGGATCATCACCAGTCTCAATTAGGGCGCCGTGATCGCCACTACCCCCCTACTTCTCTTCGGGAGATCTAACGGAAAATTCTTCCTACTTTTAGCTACTTTGAGGAAGAGTATGCATAGCTCTCTACGGTAAGGTAATATTATAGAAACAGAATTTTACAACAGCAGCTCCTTCTGTGAATCAATGGTAATGTGTCGGTCTCAACATCGACCTTCAAACCCAGCAGAGGTAGTTGGATATTTGAAAGGAGTTGGTAATCATGTCGTGCAACGTTGTGACACTTCCGATGTTTGCCTACCAAAATTTAAAATCTGAATAGTAGGTTGTCCAACAGTGTTATTATGGTTTTCTTTCAGTCAGGATAGAGTGAAACGGTGTGCTAAATGTACACGCTGACAGCCAAAAATGGTGTGAAATCAACATGCCTGTTCACGGTAGCAGAGGCCATATGATGAGATTATTATTATTATTATTATTATTATTATTATTATTATTATTATTTATCATTGCTTTTACGACTCACTAATTACATTCACAGTTTTCGGAGACGCCAAGGTGTCAGAATTTTGTCCCACAGGAATTATTTTATGCAAATCTACCGGACACAAGAACGGCGTTTTTAAGCACCTTCAAATACTACAGGTGTGAGCCGGGATCAAACTCACTAGCTTGGGGACGAGGATGGTTGCCAAGTCGTACTTCCTCTTAAAACAATAACCACCACCACCACCACCACCACCAGCAGCTTGAGCTCAAAGAGACAGTGACCTACATCTCAGTCGCTCACACCGGCATCATCATAATCATCATCATCAAAATGAACTTAGGAACATCGTTGGTACTTTCCGTCGTGTTTCCAAGAAAAGGCACACTGACGTAAGAGTAAAGTAGTTTATGTTCTTAAGACTCAGATAGTCAACACCAGCAAGCATGGGATAAGGACATACTGTATGAAGGGATGACCTTTCAATAGAATTATCCAGAAAAAGCACCAAACTTATACTAGAAACTTTTCACCCACGCATATTACCGTCGGCCTTGACACGTGCAAATCACAATCGCGAGACTCCGCGAGCTTTTGAAGGGCCTTCCTTCATTAGCTCATTTCCACTAACGAAGCTTGCTGTATATTTACTACTGAAAGCTTCACAATTTCCTGATCAATAGCCAGCATGTTCTACTATCGCGTGGGACCTCGGGTATGTGCACAGCATCGTTTTATTCTTAAGCCATGCGTCTTTTTTTAAATATCATCGATACATCAACATACCGAGCGAGTGACTATGCGGTTTGAATCACGTAGCTGTCTGCTTGCATTTCGGGAGATAGTGGGTTCGAACCCCACTGCTGATAGTCCTGAATATGGTTTTCCGTGGTTTCCCATTTTCACACCAGGTAAATGCTGAGGATGTACCTTAATTAAGGCCATGGTCACATCCTTCCTACTCCTAACCCTTTCCTTCCCCCACCGTCGCCATAAGACATACCTGTGTCGGTGCGACGTAAAGCAACTTGGTAAATTGTATTATTTTAAAAAAAAAATAAGTTGTGGGCAGTGGCGGCGCGTTCTATATGTTCAGTGGTTCAGTGAACCCCCTAGAAATAGATAAGTCTAGGTAAAATGGTTTGTCAGAGCCTATTCCTTAAATTTGCTCCGTATATCAGCGCGCGTAGCGGTATTTTTGACAACACTCGGTTGCTCTCCGGAACCAGCGAAGAGGTTCAATTTCAGGACTGAACGCTCGGGGCCGTGAGACGTAAGGAGGGTGCGCACGGCGAGGGGTTATGAGAAGCAGGGAAAACATAGCCCAGGAATCGCTGGCAACTGGACCAGCGATAGACACGAGTTACATCGAGCAGTCCCGAAATTAGCCGAAGCATTGTCAGAGCGCGCGGTTAAAATTTGCCGTACGTGGTAGGTTTTGAAGGGATTTTAATTTGGCGATTTTGCCATTCTGATGTAATTAACCGCAATGGGCCAGAATATTTTGCTAACTACGGTTTGTATAGCATCAATAGGCGTACGTAAACTAAGTTTATGTAATTAAATGAAACTTTTCATTAGTAATATGTGCTTTATGAAAAGTAAACGGCAAAATACGGCAACACATAAGTAACAGTAGTCTGCCTAATATGTTCTTGAAGAAGTTATTCCTACGTAAGCAACGTCTTCAAAATGAGGGGAAATTGGATCAGCTTAAAGTAATTGCACCTCATATTCTCTGTCTTTCATTCTTCATTGTTTTGGTAACTTCTTCGAGCTGTAGCCGTGTCTCTGCAAAGCAAAGTCGCGTTTCTAATCAAGCAATGTCACTATTTTACATCTATGTAAACATCAAGTAACAATATTAATCTGAACATGTTATTTTCCACAACAGTGAACCCCCAGATGTTTCATCCACGCGCCGCCACTGGTTGTGGGTCGTCATAGTATCGGAGCGCCCAAGGTTGGACTGGTTCTGACCAGGTCAGAAATGTGCTTTTGGAGCCTGAAATCAAATAAATAATCCAGGAGTCACTCGCGAGAGTGCACTGCGACAGATAGAGAAAATATAACTAATGGGAAAGTGACGGTGAAATGGAATATAAGCTCACTTTTTATTCGTTGAAGAAGTGATCCACTACAATTTTTTTTTTTTTTTGAGACGGCGAGTTACTGGAATTTAGTTCCGCAGGAGTTCGTTTCTTGTCTGGATCAAGAGTCCATAGACTTGTATGATGCAACTCTCCTTATCACCCTATCCTGTGACAACCTTTTGTTTTTCGTTTCTACGTAACTACTACATCCTACATCTGTTCTGATCTGTTCATCATATTCATACCTTTGTCTATCCATACCGTTCTTACCACCTACAGTACACTTCCCTCAAAAACCAATTAAACAAGTCCTGGGTATCTTAAGATGTGTCCTATAATTCCATCCCTTCTAACTAGTCAAATTTCGCGAAATTGTTCTCTTCTTACCAAGTCACTTCAGTATCACTTCATTGGTGATTCGATCTATCCATTTCATCTTCAGCATTCTTCTGTAACACCACATTTCAAACGCTTTTATTCTCTTTCTTTCTGAGCTAGTTATTGTCCATGTTTCACTTCCATACAATGCTACGCTCCAGACGGAAGTCTTTATCTTTGTAATTCTTACATGAATGTTCGAAATTAGCAAATTTCTTTTCTTAAGAAAGGCCTTCCTTGCCTGTGCTAGTCTGCATTTTATGCCTGCCATTGTTAGTTATTTTACTATCCAAGTAACATACTTTGAGGCTTCATTTCCTAATCTGATATTTCCTGCATCATCTGACTTCGCTCAACTGCACTCCATTATTTTCGTTTTGGACTTATTTCCATATTGTACTCCTTATCCAAGACCGTGTCCACACCATTCAGCAATTTCTCCAGATCTTCTGCAGACTCAAATAAAATTATAATATCATCGACTAATCTCAGAGTTATGATTCCCCCTCCTTGGATTGTGATTCCCTCTCCAAATTCCTCTTGACTTCATTTGCCGCCTGCTCTATATAAACAAACAACAGCTTTGTCTCATTCCTTTCTTTATTGCTGTTGCTTCTCCCTAGCCCTCCATACCTGTCACTGCAGACAGATATTTGTACAGATTGTAGATAATTATTCTTTCCCGGTATTTGATTCCGATCACCTTCAGAATCTCAAATAGCTTGGGTCCAATCACCATTATCGAATACCTTTTCTAGATTGTCCTTCATTCGATCCTCGAAGATCAGACTTGAATCAAGGATTGTTTGACGTTCTCCTACAGTTCTTTTACGTGGCAGTAAATCTACCGACACTAGCCTGATGTACTGTATTTAGGCCTCTTCAAACATTACCGGACTGAGCGATCCTGCCAAGTTGGTCCTAGAAGGCCAGCGCACTACCCCCTGAGCTACACAAGGCTAGTGACAGAGTAAGGGCATACACTTGAGAAGCAGAGGAACTGAAATCCTTTAAAGAGAAAGGCAGTCGAATTCCAATAGTTATCAAAGAAACAGTAACTCAAATTAGGCTACTAGGAAAAATTACAAGAAATTACATAATAATATCGATAAATAAGTAAAATGAAATGGCGTATGGCTTTTAGTGCCGGGAGTGTCCGAGGACATGTTCGGTTCGCCAGGTGCAGGTCCGTAGGTTACCTGCGCGTCGTGATGAGGATGAAATGATGATGAAGACGACACATACACCCAGCCCCAGTGCCAGCGAAATTAACCAATTATGGTTAAAATTCCCGACCCTGCCGGGAATGGAACCCAGGACCCCTGTGACCAAAGGCCAGCCATTTAGCCATGGAGCCGGACGATAAATAAGTGAACTAGGTTCTTAACGCTTTTAAAATGAAAGGGCCAAAATACATTGAGTAAGATATGCATTTGTTGTGGAAAATGATAAAATTGGGTATTATACATAAAAGTCTGATATTATCCATTGCCAATGGAATTGATGATGATGATGATGATTGTTTGAAGGGACCTAACAGCTAGGTCATCGGCCTCTGATGGTACGAGGTGCAACGAAATGAAACGATAAACATGTATCCACTGACTAGAATCTAAAAAAAGAATGATGATGAACCAACGGTATTGTTTAATATGACAATAAATATGTCTAAATGTATTATATTAATGATATTTACCGCATATTATAAATAACCATCGCCCCTTGATGGTAAAAATAATAAAATTTTCTTTAAATGTCGACAACTGACATGTGACGAAGTTACGAAGTAGTGACGAGAAACATTAGAAGTTCAAGACTATAAAATGAAGAAATCAAAACCATGAGTTTCTATAAGGGTTGCCCAAATGGAATTGAGACCTTCGTTGGTTTCTGTAATGGTTTACTATCTGGAATACATAACCATTCAATAAACAGTGATGTCTGAGTGATCTTTCTGCCTAACTATTCTTATTGGTTCAAGTAAGTGCCCCAGTGATCTATTCTTCAACGGCTTCTCGGATTCACCATTGCTTGTGAACCGGTATCCCTCGATTGTTTGATTCGTTTCTCCTTAATATCTCGAAAAGTTCCCTCAACCTTTCTCATGGCTTGATTGTAAGAATTAATTATAACTCTCAGGGACCTTTTAGCCAACGAAAAAACAGATCAACGCTTTGAAAAAGAAAACTTTCCCCTCTGGCTCAAAAATTGCTTACACTTGTGTACTTATGCTGTTTACCTTCTAAGCCCCAATTTCGGGTCCTTCGGCTCGGCCCCTTCGGGGACTTTGTTTTTTTTCAATTTGTCATGGGATTCTCAGGGTATTAGGCTCTCTGGTACAGATCTTGAAGTTTCTAGGATGTCTGGAAGTGCCTCAGAAATTAGGCACGTTTTGCACACACCTTCACACATCGCTAGTCTGTGAATTCTACTTATTAGTAGAGATTATCGATTATCAAAACATTAATATTGGATTTTCCAAGAACAATGTCTATATTTCAGTTCTAAATTGTTAAACGGATTTTCTGAGGTTTTATTCCTCTCTCCTATCCACGCTGCATCTCACCATATGCGACTGACTTTCGAAGTGAATTGTTCTTCCGTTTCATACAAGAAGCTGCAATCTGTGTTTGTACAATACTGAAGGATGCAGGATCTATAGAGCAGTGCCAGTCTCAAATTAGCAACTCACCCACACCCTTGTTGTTATTCGAACCCTCCAAGAGGGACTTTGAATGGGGCCAGGGCAACAGATGGAAGAGGTTGACAGTCCTCCTTCCATTATGAACTTTGAAGAGTGAGTGCACCCTACTGTATATCCGTGACGAATACAAAATACGCGGCACGTGGTGGTCGCGCGAACACTGGGGTTCTAACACATGGGATCGGTAATTGCCCAGACAATGGACGAACTCAGAAGAGATCACCCATCAGGTTTCAGGTCATCTCTGTACAGACTATAGAGGCCACTGGTGTAATGGAAGGTAAAGCTTACTCCCTATATTCATTACTTCGATACTAACTAGGGACATTACCCAGTTTTGACGGAACTAGTGTTACTGAAAATAACCTCAGAATTGTTTTTTTTGTTTTTTTTTTTGCTAGGGGCTTTACGTCGCACTGACACAGATAGGTCTTATGGCGACGATGGGATAGGAAAGGGCTAGGAGTTGGAAGAAAGTGGCCGTGGCCTTAATTAAGGAACAGCCCCAGCATTTGCCTGGTGTGAAAATGGGAAACCACAGAAAACCATTTTCAGGACTGCCGATAGTGGGATTCGAACCTACTATCTCCCGGAGGGAAGCTCACAGCCGCGCGCAGAAGAATTGTTATTATTCTTGTGTCGGAACATCCATATGCAGTGACAGAAATCTTATAATATTATTTTCGAGAAGAACTTGGCCACATCCAGTGCACCCTGCTGTTTCGAAGTAGATGTCTTCTGTGCATGAAGATGAACATAGTGAGCACTGAAGTACGTGTCTGACGGTTTGATATTTTCCGCATTCACACTTGATCATATCGACACTGATGTAGCGCCAGCTCGCCAAACTGATCCTGCGCCAACCCACTTCTGATCTCAGCCTGTTCGGAGATTGTCAAATCATCAAAGTCACGCCATGACCAAGTGGCAAGATATCACCCCCTTCCATCCTGAGAGTACAGGTCAGGTTTGATTTTTTCCTACGCGGGACCACGATCCATGCCCATGACGAGAGTATTTGTAAAATAGCCTGATGTTAATGAAAAGTTGATCAGGATAGACGCTTGAACAAACACAAGAGGTCAACACGGGTGTTGTAAACAAACATGAAACTGTTGTGGGGTCACAGGTTGATAAACCTTTCAATTAGAAGAATATACGTGCTAGTAACTTAGAGAAGGAGTAGCTTCAAAAAGTTGCTTATCACCAATCTGCGCGTGCAAAGCTTACTGACAGAACAGTCTGCAAATAGCTACGGTTTTCTTTTTTTACGATAAACAATTTAAGTAACCACCACATCGTTAACAACTTCAGGAATGCGTGCTCGCAGAATGTAGTTATATCTCTGAATGAGCTGGAACTGCGTGCCTTGTCTCAAAAAAAAAAAAAAAAGCCAGCTGTTCTGTCGGATGGAACAAGTCTGCTTTTGATGAGCGATTTTCACATATTTTCAGAGGCGATATCTCCAGAAATCATTCCTTCATTCTATTCTTCATTCATTCATTCATTCATTCGAAATACTTCTCGTAATGAGCCTTTTCGTCGTCATTAAATTGATCTGTCTACGAGGTAGGCTTCCTTCATGAAGAGTCTCAGATTTTCGCAATAATCAATCGGACATTTTATTGTTCAGTAATTGTAAGGACGGAAACCATCAATTCGCTTATTGGGAGCTATCTAATGGAGATAAGAAATTTGCTTCCGATTACTTTTGTCTAGATTTAGTCAAGATCTAAATATATTTCAGCTTTACCTGCAGTCGTTTAGGAATAGCACAACTCTTAAGGAAGACGATCAAGCGTTTTCCTTTGCTGACTTGCTCTAATTTTTATTTAAATGCATGCACGCTGTGTGAGTTATTTAGAGCACATAGCCTAATACTTCAATGTAGGAATGCACCTAAATGTACACCAAATTTCAATGAAGTATCTGCAGATGTCTGCGAGTTACAACAGAAGAAACCTACAAACATCGCTCCCACTTACAATTTCACAATACATATTACGTATAAGTTACATCGATAGTTTCAGAGGCAAGAGAAGAGTACAACGTCTTCTATCACTACAAGGTTAGTAAAATCAATCTGTGTGTTTGGCTTGCGTTATTCTTTCGGCGTTCCAAAATATCTGCATATATTTCATTGTAAATAAATAGCCGGGCTGAATGGCTTGGACGGTTGAGGCGCTGGCCTTCTGACCCCATCTTAGCAGGTTCAATCCTCGCTCGTCCGGCAGTATTTGAAGGTGCTCAAATACGTCAGCCTCGAGTCGGTAGATTTTACTGGCACGTAAACTCCTGCGGGACTAAATTCCGGCACTTTGGCGTCTGCGAAAACCGTAGAAGTAGTTAGTGAAACGTTAAGACATTCTTCTTCTTGTTTCGTATAGGCCAGCTAAGGACCACGACATTCAACTATTGCATTTTGGAATGGGCTTTGATTATCATTATTATCATTATTATTATTATTATTATTATTATTATTATTATTATTATTATTATTATTATTATTATTATTACTGTCAATACTGTAAATTACAGGGTGAATCACTCCTGTAAGGCAAAAATCAAGATGGTTATTCGGGAGGTGATAAGGAAAATAATGCCAAGGTAAGTAGAACTTTTCAATGCAGTTTTCTGTACTGCAACTATTATGTTGCTGACAGAGCAATTGCCGGCAGCTATTGATGCTACAGGAACTGTGAATCAGAGGCGTAATGAATATGATACGGGAAGGCCTGGAGAAAACAAAATTGGCCGTCCTCAAAGAGAATGTGTAAAACCTGTTAGTAACACACGCACATTCTACTGCAGCAGATACAAGCAAAACTGTGTTGATGATCATGCTGCTTGTTGTTTAAAGGGGCCTAATATCTAGGTCATCGGCCCCTAATGGTACGAAATGAGACGAAATTAAATGACAAATTAAAAGTCCAAAAGCCTCCACTGACCATAATTCAAAACGCGAGGACGAAGAATGAATGGATGGATATGAATTTAAAACTATCAGTGGATCCGACCCGCAGCGCCTCACATTCACAAAATTGACGTAAAACAATAGTATTACTGACGAAGGGACTGCTTCTAAAGCACAATACTGAATCGATGATGCTTGCAGTCTAAAAGGTGTCCAAAATCCAAGTCATCGCCCCCTCATAATGGTACTATAATATAATAATAATAATAATAATAATAATAATAATAATAATAATAATAATAATAATAATAATAATAATAATAATAATTTCGTGTGGCTATTTTTAGCCGAGTGCAGCCCTTGTAAGGCAGACCCTCCGATGAAGGTGGATGGCATCTGCCATATGTAGGTAACTGCGTGTTATTGCTATCTGTTTTACGTCGCACTGACATAGATACGTCTTATGGCGACGATGGGATAGGAAAGGCCTAGAAATTGGAATGAAGCGGCCGTGGTCTTAATTAAAGTACAGCCCCGGCATTTGCCTGGTGTGAAAATGGGAAACCACGGAAAACCATCTTCAGGACTGCCGACAGTGGGGCGCGAACCGACTATCTCCCGAATACTGGACGTACTTAAGCGACTGCAGCTATCGAGCTCGGTACTGCGTATTATTGTGGTGGAGGATAGTGTTATGTGTGGTGTGTGTGAGTTGTAAGGATGTTGGGGGCAGCACGAACACCCAGCTTCCGGGCCATTGGAAGGTTAACAAACCCGATCCGGCCGGTAATCGAACCCGGGACCCTCTGAACCGAAGGCCAGTACGCTGACCATTGACCATTTCAACAGCTTGGAATTTTTACTCAAAGAAAAGCGTGACTAGGTTTAGGGATTAGCACTCGCATACATACGGAGTAATTAAGGAAGAAGGTAATACAGTTAAGGAAGTTGAAATTAATAGAAAATAGGATTATAACTGAGGGCAGCCGTAGAGGGCAAACATGTACGAGTAAATACCAAGTGGATGTATTTGAAAACAAAATGTTCCTCAATAAACTGTGATGCTATGAGTTACGGATATAAGAAGGCGGTAACAGAGGAGAGATTTAGGCGCAGGGATTCTTAGGTAAACCAATAAGAAAAAGCAGAAAACAGAAGTAGAATAGAAATACAGTAAAAGTGATAGCAAGTGCCTGAAACACTCTACTGTGTGAAATAATGAGCTACACTCCGCGGTACTGTTCAAATATTAACAGCGCCTCTTAATGCTATTCGAGGACGATTGCAACCTCCAACGGTATTCCGCCAATATCCCTCAGAATGGCCGATTAACGCCTCTCTTGATTTTTGCCCAATGAACAACCACGAGCTTACAGGAATGATGACGAAAATGGCAATATGTTACTTCCCTGGCGGCAAGCAGTCAGAGACGTCGCCATCGTAACCTGTAGCTTAGCAGTCGCTCTGTCGGTCACTCAGTGCCGAACATGAGACCCGCAGAAAATACTAATTGTCTCCGTCATTTGAAGAGTAAGCGAAACTGTGTACATAACAAAAGTTGTTTACAATGAAGGGACGTTTCACATATAGTCCACGGATTTTACGGAATATCAATAGTATGAGAGAAAATGGAAGAAAACTGTTCTGGTTTTCCTACAACACCCCCCCCCCCGTCTATTAAGAGATTTTTAAATCGTGTGCATATCAAAAAATATCAAAACGTTTCCAGAGATGAGTATACTCTAAATATGAAGTTTGGTCGAGATGTATCCAGCCGTTTCGCCGTGATGGTGGAACAAACAGACAAACAGACACGAAAAATAAAAACCACTGATACGGTGTTGAGTTGACCTAAACTGGATAAATATCTGACAAACTGGCGAAACAAACGAAATTACAGACAGCGGACCCGCTGCAACTTTATTTATATATATTTATTTTATTTTATTTATTACGGTGAAATTCGGCGCAGGCTCATTAAACCTCGGGCCCACCTGCATTGCAGGCACTACCCTTACGCCACTGCTATGAGTCCTTAGTGACGCTAATAACGCCGTCCCCTTCAGAGAGTTTAAAGTGTTAATAGTAGTTGGGTGTAAGATATTTTCCTACTGCAGTTAACGAGTAGACTTTATGAGCACGCCTTTGTAACAGAGACAACGCTGAAACGTCGTCACAGCAGTTCCTCCAAGTGACTTCTGTCGGTAAGCTAGAAGCTAAGTAACACGATGTGAATTCTCCTCCAACTTCGATATACTAAAATTAAGAAACAGCAGTAGTGTATTGGACCATATTTCTTCGGTTAGTATCCTCCCTTAATATTCGCCCCAATCACCAACCTGCGTTTTGCCATAGAGGAACAGGAGAGACTCGCCTTGTATAAATGTAGTCGTTCCTTGTATTGTAGTTCCTTGCTTCCCATCCACCCCGTTTTCTCATTCATCTACAAAGTTCCTAACAAGCTTCCCGTCATGCTGCACTTCTGTTATAGTAGAACAATGCTCTGCAAGTTGATAGTTCAGTTACTTCACTATTCGTGAGTAATAGCGCAGTACGTAACATGTTTGCTCACTCAAGAGAGCTACCTGAATATATCGCCTGCCGTTACCTCAGAACTGCTTTGTCTTGTTCCTATTGTTACCAGTAAATGTACCTTTTTATGTAGGTGTCCCCCTCTGTTCTTTGTCGTTCTGTACATCATTTCTTGCAGAAATGACACAACGTCACTTTCTTCCTCGTAGTTTGCGTTGTGACAGACATACCTCTAACTACGTAACTGGTAATTGCGTCTCCATTATTTTCCTTACTGGTTTCCTAGTAAGCCAATTATTCTCCTACATACTTCAATCGTAAATGTATGGACTCGCTTGTCAACTACCGTGTGGCAAGCATTTTGATTTGGCACCATTTGGGCTGCCTGCCTGTCAATGTTGAGGTTCTGTTTTACTTTGAGAGATGCCAGAGCAACCAGAACTCTGTTGGGCGACCTATGACTGAAATTTAATTGATTTGGCGGATAAACGCCGAATACAGCCGTCCTTCAAACATGCGACTCTCTCTGGCGGGTTTGAACTCACAATCTTAGGATACGGAGATCGACATTCTACCAATGATCCACATAGAGAACTACTTCACCAGTAGTTAAGTGGTACAAAGTAATAGCACACAAATCATTACTGGTTTATGAAAACTAATTAGACTATAATTTAGTTTCTAATGAGCGAGTTGGCCATGCGGTTAGGGTCACGTAGCTGTGAGCTTGCATTCGGTAGCCCCGAGGATAGTTTTCCGTGGTTTCCCATTTGCACGCCAGGCAAATGCTGAGGTTGCGCCTTAAGGCCATGGCCGCTACCTTCCCAATCCTAGCCCTTTCCTACAATCCTTACGTCGCCGAAAACCTTCGATGTGTTAGTGCAACGTTAAACCACTAGAAAAAATAGTTTCTTTTTATTCTGCTCTAGATTTTTGTGAGTATTATTGCAGTAGTTTTTATTTTAAATCCCATCTGACCTTATTAACTTCTCCCACATCTTGAGAGTGTTCCAATTTTATCACTTGCATATTATGCGTATGTCCAATGTACGCAGCCCCTTAACGTGAGGCTTTGCTCGTTGGGGCCCTTCACGAATGAATGAATGAATGAATGAATGAATGAATGAAAACCTACAACCGTTTTTCCAGTCATTGACCTGGTCAGGGATGTAAGAATGAAGCAGATATAGGCTATTAGTACGACGGGGTCGCACTCCCAAAGTGATTTATTAATGACTGTTATATGCTATGAAATGAAAATGGAGAGTGTTAATGGAATGAAAGATGACAGGGAAAACCGGAGTACTCGGAGAAAAACCCTTCCTGCCTCCGCTCTGTCCAGCACAAATCACACATGGAGTGACCGGAATTTGAACCATGGTATCCAGCGGTGAGAGGCCGACGCGCTGCCGTCTGAGCCACGAAGGCTACGAATGAATGAAATGAGTACATAAATAAAATAAAATACAGATTGAATCAACGGTTTGAAAAAAAACACGTTAAATAGATGAAAATGTATAATAATATTGGTGTTACGTCCCATTAATTACTTTGAAGGTTTTCGGAGACGGCGATGTGACGGAATTTTGTCTCTCAGTTCCTTCACATGTCAGTAAATCTACCAATATGGGACTGGTGTATTTGAGCACCGTCAAATACCACCGGAATGAGCGAGGATGGAACCTGCTTAAGTCGGGCTCAGAAAGCCGTGCCTTAACCGTCTGAGCTACTCGGCCCAGCGGATACAATTTCAAAATAACGGTTTTAATAATGTTACATTAACTCATGTATAAGCTATAAAAATTAAATCAGACATCCATTCTTGCTGTTTCACGAAGGAAATGTGTTGTTTTCTAGCGTGTTTAACGTCACACTAACGTACAGGAACAGGTTTTCGGCTGGGATAAGAAAGGAATGGAAGCAAGAATAAGAAGCTGGCACTCCTCGAACCCAGAGAAGACCGAGAAGCTGACCTGTACACCAGCTGTACTACATATACTCACGGAAATTGCCAACATGTACGTCGGAACATACTTTAGTCAAACAAGGACCAGTGCAGCATTACCAACCCCCGTAGCAAAAACCTGCTATCTAATTGTGCTATTCCAAAACTATTCTGCTACTTCCTGTTACTTTATTGAAAATATAAATAATGATTTATACAAAAAATAATGAATTCAGTGCGTATTTGCTTGCATTCAAGTGATATAGGAAGTAGAATATTCACACGTATTCACTGAATAGTGCAACATACAGTACATGGTAAAAACGTAGTCACCGGGCGAGTTGAAAGTGCGGTTAGGAGCGCACAGCTGTGAGCTCGCATCCGGGAGATAGTGGGGTTCGAACCACACTGTCGGCAGCCCTGAAGATGGTTTTCCGTGGTTTCCCATTTCCACACCAGGCAAATGCTGGAGCTGTACCTTAATTAAGGCCACGGCCGCTTCCTTCCCATTCCTAGGCCTTTCCTGTCCCATCGTCGCCATAAGAGTTATCTGTGTCAGTGCAACGTAAAGCAACTAACTAGCAAAATCGTAGTCGTTCCTCAGTTACACACGTTCTATTTTTCCCCTCGTATAGTATAAGGATTTAAAAAACAAAATATCAGAAGATATTTTATGTAAAATAAGAGTGAAAAATGAAAACGGAAACGAGAGACTGGAAACGAAACAAGTTACACAGATTCAAACGACCCGAACGATTTGACGCGTTTAAAGCGCTCACGAGCGGAACAGCACGGGGTTTTCAGGCAGACTGCAGATACATTGTTTGTTTTGTTTTTGTAAGTCTAAGATGGGAAGATCAGAACATCTGTTACTTGCTATCAATCTGTTCGATCTGTCGTGTTTTAGTCGGTACTTGGAATACTCTTCATAGACCGCCTCCTTCCTTTTCACCGCTGTAATCCCTTCCGCGAGCAGTGAAGCACACGCCGCGCTGTGGGTGCTGTTTTATTGCAGGCAGTGGTAGAGGCCTTTTTCGTTCCTTTAAAACTGAGTACTGTCGAACGTCAATATCTCGAACCTCCATCCATTATTCGAATTTTCGATATCTCTAAGTAACTTCAATTTCCCGGCGGTTTGTCGTATTCTTCACGTGTATTTATTTCTCTATTACTCGAAATTCGGCTACACGAATTTTTCGATTTCTCGAAGCAAACATATCCTCTCTTGAAGCAAAAAATACTCTATAACTCGAATTTTGTGCAACATTAACTGTGCAATACAGCATTTGTTGAGGAACAGTTAAGAAAGGATTTAAATGATGGTGGGAGCTAATATGACGGGAACAGAAAAACTAAAAATTCTAGTGATCGTAAAATCGGTGAAGTCTCGCTGTTTCTCGGGTGTGAATTAATTACCGGTCACGTACGAAAGCAACCCCAGAATCGTGGATAACAAGCTCCATTTACAAATCTCGGCTGCGTGGTACTGACGACAAGTTTCAACGTGAAGGCAGGAAAATTTATGTGTTGTACATGCTCAAAAACGGTATTATCTGTATCTCGAAATATCGATAACTGGAAATAAAATTTAGCTCCCGAGGTGATTCGAGATATCGAGGTTCCACTGTAACTGCCGAGAAAAGTTGATTAAAACTAAAACAGGGCCTCTCAGGGTGCATGCACTGTGCACGGTGCAAAAGACAACTTGGCTTAGTTGACCAGAGTGCAGACCCCCCCTCTCCTCGATTTGGAGCAATAGCGCTTACTTTCTCTTTCCTCACGCCTGTCTCCCTCTGCCCCACTTGCGCCGTAGCGCTCCAAATCCGGGCTGAGTTGAGCCGAGTATAGCCGAGTAGAGCCGAGCTTAGCCGAGTAGCCCAGAGACGAAGCGTTGATCCGAGCCATGCCGAGCGGCACCGATGCACAGTGCACGGAGCTCTTGCGCCTCGATCTGCACGCGTGAGATTTTGGGCGTTTGAGGGGCCTTGAACTAAAAGGAACGTTTACTATCAGGAATGTGCAGGAAAGAATCAAAGAAGAAGAAAGAGTGGACAAATGTTTTTTGACGATTGTGTCTTAGATATAAAACTCTGCTATGTTTTATCATTCTGCTACATAATCTGCTCTAAGCTCCAAAACCTCGATTCTGCTATGGATAATAGAATTATGCTACGGTTGTAAACGCTGGACCATGACGCAAACACACCCTCGGTCGCATCTCCTGTTGTTGCTTTTTTTTTTTTTTTTTTTTTTTTTACTTTTGAAAAATGTAGACGAATCTCGCAAAATTTTAAAGTAATTGGTGACGCCTTAGCTGTGGCTTCCCACTTACAAGTCTAAACATCGTCTGTTAAGTAGTCACCTTCTGCTCCACTTGCTCACCATGGGTAAGTCTTTCGTGACCGGCGTCATGACGAGAGTAAATGAAATTTTCTGGGGATGGAGGCCGTGATCTAATTGTTCTTACAGCACCCAGCGTTTCAACTGAGAATGCACCCGGCATTTTCAAGGGTTTGCGCTTCCCGAAGGGTCACACAAGTGAGCTAACCCGGAAACTTTCCATCATCATTGCATCCCTCAAATTCATTCATACATTTGCTTTTATCTCGTGAATGTCTTCCTAAGATTATTCCATTTGTTTGCATTAGCCAATCATTCTTGCTATGTACCTTCCTGTATATTATCTCCAGCCTCAGAGAAAGGTATTGAAACCACCTAGTTTTCACCGTCTGCCAATCTCTCTAGCAGAGTCTGTTTGTCAATTTGTTCACAAGGTAGCGGGTTCATTCCTGACTGAGATTTGTGGTATTTACAATACACTGAGCAAGTTGGCTGCGCAAAGAGTACCGTGTAGGTGTAAGCTTGCATTTGGGAGATTGTATTTTTGTGTGTGGTTTTGTCCATTTCTACATCTTAATTAAGTTCAAAACCACTTCCTTCTCAATCCTAGGTCTCACGGGGTCGGCACTTACGGTATGGATTTGGCCCTGTTTTACGACCGGATGCCCTTTCTGACGCCAACCCTATGAGAAAAGTTGTTTTTACTATTGGATCCTTCTGTGGTGGTTTGCACACAGTCACCAGTTATCTGTATTTAAGGCTGTCGCGCAGGTGGCAGATTCCCTATCTGCTGTTTTCTAGTCTTCTTAAATAATTGCAAAGAATTTGGAAATTTATTGAACTCCCCTTCCTATAAACGAATATTTTCCCAACTTGTCTTCTTGAATTCCAAATTTATCATATATTTTGATTTCCTACTTTCAAAAACACCACTCAATCTTATTCTATACTGATGCCATTCCACGCCATCTTTCCACTGATAGCTCGGAACATACCACTTATTCGATCAGTTCGTCTCCTTCGGAAATCACCCAGTGCAAATAGAGCTGCTTTTCTTTGGGGTGTTACAAGAGACTTGTATGCCCTCTCCTTTACATCTTTACTACAACCGCTAAATACCCTCATAACATGTGCAGTGAACTGTACCCTTTATTTACAATTCCATGTATGTGATTGTCCCAATGAAGACCATTCCTTATATTAACACCTAGGTTCTTACAGTGTTCCCCATAAGGAACGTTCACGCCTTCAACGCAGTAATTAAAACTGAGAGGACTTTTCCTGTTAGTGAAACTTGCAACCTGACTTTTAACCCCATTTATCACACCATTGTCTGCTATCTTCTTCAAAATACTGTCGAGGTCTTTTTGCAGTTGCTCACTAGCTTCTAACTTCTGTATTACTCTATACAGAATAACATCATCCACAAAATCCTGATCTCTCATTCTAGTTGCAGTGTGATGTGTTTTATCTTACTGAAGATGTGTATTAAGGCGAACATAAATACTCTGTTCGAGGTACAGGAATTAACCACACAAAGTTAAAATCCCCGACTTGGTCGAGAATCAAATTTAATGGATGTTAAACAGAAATAACAGTAATCATCATCATCATCATCATCATCATCATCACCACATCATCATCCGGCTCCTTGGCTGAATAGTCAGTGTACTTGCCTTCGGTGCAGAGGGCTCTGGGTTCAATTCCTGGCCGAGTCGGAGATTTTAATTGCGATTGTTACATTCTTCCGGCACGGGCACTGGGTGTTTGTGTCTTCGTCTTTATACACGCCTGTTTGATGCGCATACACCATTTTTTCTTCACTAGTTGCTTTACGTTGTACCGACACAGATAGGTCTTACGACGACGATGTGACAGGAAAGGCTAGGAGTGGGAAGGAAGCGGCCGTGGTCTTAATTATGGTACAGCCCTAACATTTGTCTGGTGTGAAAATGGGAAACCATCTTCAAGGATGCCGACAGGGGTTCGAACCCACAATATCCCGAATACTGGATACTGGCCGCACTTAAGCGATTGCAGCTATCGAGCTCGGTACCATACTACTAGCCACCAGCACAGACACATAGGTCTAATGTTAAAATACATGGATCCACATAGGGTTGGCGTCGGGAAGGACATCCAGCCATAAATTGGGTCAAATCTTTATTCAAGCGCTGACCTCAATAAATTATGGAAAGGCCAGGAAGATTTTAAATAAAAATAATTTGCTTTACGTCGCACCAACACAGACAGGCCTTATGGCGACGATGGGATAGGAACGGGCTGGGAGTGGGAGGATGTGACCGTGGCTTTAATTAAGATACAGTCCCAGCATTTGCCTGGTGTGAAAATGGAAAAGCATGGAAAACCATCTTCAAGACTGACGACAGTGCGGTTCGAACAAAGATCATCACCATCATCATCATCATCATCTTTATCTTTCAATCCCGTACAGCAGACCTGGTCGGAAAACAGACCAATGAAAAGATAGTTTCATCTGTTCAACTTACTGTATTAGCTATACACTTTATTGCAAAACAAAGAGATTCAATGTTAACCTTCACACCTACAGTATTTAACAGTGGAAGTATAGAGATAATTCTGTTCTCTATCAACGTCTATCGTTAGGTTTCCCCCAGCATACGTGTCACAAGGCTGTGGAGCAACACCGGGAATACATCAGCAACGTCTCATGTACCGGACCATATTCCTTAAGTGTGATTCCTGTGCAAGTTAGTAGAGCTGCTCGAGAGTTTCCGCAATTATCGCCAGCAGCCGAGCGAACACCTCGGTCTCCTTTAGAAACATGTGTGTCTTAAGAGTGAATCTATTTGTGTAAAAGTGTGATGTTTCTAAGATACCGCAAAGATATTGCGACTTGGGTTCAATGTGGAATTGTATGTTGCTTTACTGAATAATTTGTAAAAAGGAAAGGAAAATGATAAAAGAGAGGGAAAAAAAACCAAGCGTCTTGTTTTACGTGACTGTGCGACTGTTGATATCGTGAGGCGGGCCCGCGGTCTAGGGGTAGCAAGCCTTACCCGGAAGTCCTAGGTTCGATTCACGACCAGGCCAGGGCAAGTGAGGGCTGGTAACGAGATCCACTCAGCCTACGTGAGGAGCTACGTGACGGTGAAATAGCGGTGTCGGTGTGGAAGGCCAAGAATAACGGCCAAGAAACCAAGCGCCACCTCGTAATCTGCAGGTTTTACAGGCTGAACAGCGGCCGCTTGGTAGGCCAACGCCCATTAGGGGCGTAACGCCACGAGTTGATTTTCTGACATCGTTATGAAAGCCACGGGATCTCTATTCTTTCGTAGAATCCGAACCACAGGAACGTGGCATATAATTTTTAAAAATCCCACGTGCATTGGCTGCGATTGGAACTGTGACCGCCTTGCTAAGAAGCCAGCGACTCTGCCAATTGGCTATAACGCCCTCAGCGAGCAACACTATTGAAGGAATGTCATGAATAAGTATAGAAATGATTTCGGAGAGTAGTTACCGAATCTTGTTATGGAGCCTTGGGTTCATACGGTTTCGAGCTCCATTCCCGGTCGGCCACGGGATTTTTTCCACGTCTGATTAATTTCTGCAAATCGGGGACGTACTGCACTGCCAACCTCTACAGTGGGTTTGCGATACGATGGAATCCTGCAACTGAAATCTTATCAGGGAGTGAGAAAAGAAAAAGAAGGGAAAGAGAAAGAAGGAAAAGGACAGAAATTGAATTTGGTTTTAAAAATATCTCAATTTCACTTTTAGTTTTGTTTTCCTTGTAAGTCTAAGTAATTATTTAGATTTTAATCTATACTAATTTGTTTAAGTTGTTGTAACA
Organism: Anabrus simplex; assembly: GCF_040414725.1. Taxonomy (NCBI): domain Eukaryota; kingdom Metazoa; phylum Arthropoda; class Insecta; order Orthoptera; family Tettigoniidae; genus Anabrus; species Anabrus simplex. The sequence continues at coordinate 1,229,202,085 of NC_090265.1, read as the reverse complement.
ATTAGAGGTAAAATGTTCTACTTATAAATAACTTCAAATGTCAAATGTTTAAATTTCCAAAATTGCAACTGATTTTATAATAATTCTGGTGCGTCAGATCTTTGTTTTGAAAGGAGATTTTAATAGTGATAGAGCATTAGACCTTGCAAGCATGAGCGCAGCAGACGAGGACAACCAACTGCATTCTAAATCCTGAAAATAAATCATTACCGACCCAAATACATACTATACTGCGGTACACCCTTCTTAGTTTTATTAGAAATTATTGTGGAACCGTCTGAGATTTTGAAACATATTTGGGAATAGTGCTTATCATTTTAAGATTTCCAAATTGCTCTATTGTTCTCAAGATTCCTTAATTCACTGCGTAGTTCTATGTTAATGAGCGAAGTCAGTCAGTGTGCTGAACTGACATAGCGAAGTGAACATACGTATAAGTGTTACGAACTTGTTAACACAATTCTCTAACAACAGTGTCGGATAAAGTCGGGCATAAATTGTCCCTATTCATTCCAGCTGGCATAAGAACTCTTTTTGCTTGTCACCTTAAATCTAACATTCCACCGAGATTGGAATGAGGAAGGAGACACGACATCTCGATTTTGTTTCATCAACTGAGTTCATCTTCATCCAAAGACTCGCTCCAGAAAAGGGTGTAGCTCCACAGGACCCAACTGAGTCTAGCATTGCCTCCTCTTCTTCCCAAGTCTCTCCGGTTAGATCTTTCAGTTCTTTTCTGACAAAGAAGACATTAAGTTTTCGAGACCAAGGCGGCATTTAATTTCCCCATATTTCATTGCATTTCCTTTTCATCCCTTGGGAGTCGTTCTATTCGAATGTCGTTGAGTCCCCGGAGTGCAAACATTATCAAAAGAAAGAAGCACGCTATCATATATATTTCGGGAGATGGTGGGTTCGAATCCTTCCGTTGACAACCTTGAGGACAGTTTTCCGTGGTTTTTCCCATTTTCACAGCAGGCAAATGCTGGAGCTGTTCCTTAATTAAGGTCACCGTCGCTACATTCCCAATCCTAGCCCTTTTCACATCCCTGCGTCGCCGAAAACGTTCAATGTGTCAATGAAATGTTAAACCACCAGGGAAAAAAAAAATAGAAATGTAAGCAAGACCAGATCGAGACCAACGACACGAAATTAGTCCGTGCTCGGGCACTGTAGATAACAGACGTGTGGAACCAGAGTTGTATTTAAGCGAAGTACAATTTTTTTCTGAATGTGCCAATAACGCACTGCAACATTCATATAATTTGTCACACTTGTTCATATCACCCATTCACAATCACTGACAAGTTACGCAACGTCAACAATGTTGTACATACATACGCATGTTTAAACGTGAATCTGAGGATATCTTGTAAAACGAAACATGTCATTCTATTATTAATGTATTATATTATAGTGCTCTTAACTGTTCGTGCTTCGACAGATTGAAAAACGTGTTATATTAACTGAGAATAATAATGCTTTGCTTCTTAAATTATAGCATTCACTACAAATTTCCCTAAACGTTGTTTGCCACTTTTCAAACATAACAGAGCTAAACCATTTTTACTGGTTACGTGTGTACTATACAATTATTTTTATACCACAGAACTAGAAATATTTTATTTCGAAAGGCCATATCACAGGACGACATATACAAACTTTAAGCCTGGTTCTTTCGTACAAGAGTCCGCTCGTTTGTGTGTGTGTGTGTGTGTTTGTTTGTTTGTTTGTTTGTTTGTTTGTTTGTTACGAAGTCCATCTATTACTCGAGAAATTTGTTACTAGACTAGCATACACATCCAAAATACGACAATTGTAATGATTCTGCTACCAGCAAAGTATAACATCGAGTTCTGAAAGGAGAACTGGAGTAACAACCATCCCCACACTAAAAATGCTACCAAGCAACTTGGCTACGCGGCTTGGGTCACGTCGCTGGGAGTTTGCATTCGGAAGATGGTGGGTTCGAAACCCACTGTCCTTAAAGATGGTTTTCTGTGGTTTCCCATTTTTACATCAGGCCTTATTAAGGCCACAGTCGTCTCCTTCCCAATTCTAGCCCTTTCCTACCCCATCGTCGCCATAAGAGCGCCTGTCTTGATACGACGTAAAACAAATAGAAAAAACCTAGAAATGCTCACGAGATCTTTCGAAACCAATAGCGATTAATATTTTCAGGCAGTTAAAACGGAAATCAGAAGTACTAGTAGGATGAAATATCTCTATGTTACTGTTCACTTATAGAGGTTCTGGAGATTTTTTTCCGAATTCCAAATATTAGATAATCGAAGGAGACTTCCCTGCAGCAGATTTCCTGCTGAGCGAGTACGAGTTACTGTCAGGTAAAGGCAACGAGCCTTTTAACAATGCATTTAATTCAAGCGAGTGTGATGTTTACATATTTGTTAATTTCGCTACTACAGCCATCTTTCGCCCATTTTGCGTGGAATTCGAACCACAGGAACATAAAATTTGTTTATAAAATTTGGTCAGGAGTCGAAGTTCGATAGCCTGCGTGAGAAGCCGGCGACGATGTCACTCAGCTATCACGCTCCCAATAATGGTTTTCACAATATTTATTCCTAATTTGCCGCTCTCTACATAGAATGAGCTTTCTTAACGGCTCTGTACAGGCCCTACTGCGTGAATGGTAAATCTGGTAGCCAGCGTTGCCGCATATCTGTGCAGATGTGTATTTTTAATCAAGCGGCTTTTTGACTGGATGGAGGGGCAGCCATGGTCTCCATATCAAGAACCACCCCACCATTCATCTGGACTTAATGTTGGGACATTCATACAAGCAGAAAGTCACCTAAGCTGACAGAAAATGAGATTTTGATCCACTTTTCAAATTGTCTGCATCCCCGCGGCTGGCTGTATGCCGGGATGGAATCTTCAATCACGTTAGTGTTAAATTCAGAAACTCAACTTCGACGGCAGCAGTGGAAATGAAAGTCTGTGGTGAATTCCGAGAGATAATAAATAATAATTATGAACAGGAGATCACGAATCATTTGCTTCATAAAGTAAGTCTGTTCGATATCTATGACACAGTTACATTCCAAATCACTGAGTCACTGAACTAACAAATGCAGCATCACTTAATAGCAGCAGTCTGTTAGAATGTTGGACATATGGTCCATCGTGACAGCATGCAGGAGAAGAATGTAGGTCGTACTACAGTTGGTTCTTGTTGAGGATTTTGGCTCACAACCATTACTGATCTTCTACAAGATGAAATTTTCGCATCAGTAAGGTAGTGAAAAGTGTGTCACTAAAGTAAATGGGAATGGAGTTAACTGTACAGGGGGATGCGGAAAAGACATGAAATTGAACAGGATCTAGATAAAATTTTCTTTGTTGTCCCTGTTCTTGTATTTGAAAACTACTATCTCCCAGATAATCTTGAATGATAGTTTTATGCTTACGAGAAATGTTCACAATAATAATATCGTTGGGTCAACAGAACATTGCAGAATACCGAACATACTGTCGTCAAATTGAATAAATCATTGGTCGGTACATAGTTCACATACTCTTTAATAAATATTGCATGAAATGTCTGCATCTGATGCAGACATGCATAGCTATCCTGGAATCATCATCATCATCATCATCATCAGTAGCCCCATGGCCTATCAACCTGGGAGTGTGGTTTGGCAATTGCAGGGTCTCTAGTTGAGTCTGACATTGCTACCATTTAACTTGTACCAGTCCCTCACTTTTATATTTCCTATCCAGCTTCCCACTTCAGCACCTGTTCTCTTCCGTTCCCGATGGTGTAAGGTTTGCGAGGCCTAGGGACCTTTTCATTTTCAAGTCTTTCGTAATCTTTCCCTTTGTTTTCTTCATTCATCGAAGGATCGGACCTCTTCCTTTATCAGTCTGATTAGGATTAAGAGAGGGCGATTGCCCAGTTGTACTTCAATCACCACCAACATCACTTACAATACTCAGTACGAGAGAGAGAGATTGAATTTAGCAGCCCTTATTGCATTATTTTATTCCCAGGCCTCTTGTAGCCAAACCCTAATTTGGTCTGGCATTTCGAATGAAATACGTAGTTTAAAATTATTTAAAATTATTTGTACTCCCTGGTGATTCACGCATTTCCAGTTGAATAATACTGCATTAGACAATTTAAATGTTTCTTTAACAAAACAATAACTGTATTTATGTTAAAATAATGCATGGTAGGTTCGATAAACCTGTCTTGTTAAAACACCCTACTGTTTTCCGAATGTTATCGCTCATTCACCAAGGACAAGGTGGGTCTCCACATCGTCCCACGATATCTGTCCCGCGGAGGTAGAGAAAATTTGACATATGAGCACACTTTTCTTAACGCCTTAAGTACATATACTTCCTTCAACTGACAAAGACATAAAGGTGCGGTGGAGAGACATGGAAGTTGTTCTATGCGCTGCCGGTGAAGTATTTACAACACAAGTATAATACGTCTCACGAGGAACCCATTCCACACCTCGAGGTCAAAAAGTACAATAATGTTGATATCGTTCAAATTGTCACAAATCAGATCACATCCAAAATATTAGTAGCTAATGGAAACCCGTCTTCACAGGATAATGATGAAAAGTTTAGTCTTATTTGGTCCAAAATACATAAGCCTCTAAATATGATTTATACGAGGCAGAAGTTACATTTCACGAAGTAATCAGTCAGAGTTTACAAGATGGCAATCCGCCTCCATAGTGTAACGGTTAACTTTCTTAGATACCGTCCTCGGAAGCCTGGGTTCGATTCACGGTGCTGCCAGAACTTTAAGATTGGGCTCGTGTGTGGTTAAAAAGATACATACAGCTAATCACTATTGAGGTGTATCTGAAAACAACTTTTAACACAGAGTTCATTTTACAAAATGGTCAAAGCAGATATAACTTCCACAGTGAACAGCGAATGAAGAACAAATCAATGTACTGTTCAAGGAAGTTCACTCCATCTCAATTAAAAATGAATTACTTCGGTGTCGTTAACCATTAAGGACGGTTACATTTGTATAGCGTAACGATTTAGAAGAAACATGTCATTAAATTTCCCTATGGGAAAACCAAATGATCATGCCTTTTATCTCTCTCGGTCATGGCCATCCATCAACGGTTGCTAATTTCAGATGACCGCCAGTCATAAGACATAGCCTGCACGGTTACTAGGTTACACTGCCTGACCATCACAGCCTGCACGGTTGCTAGGTTACACTTCCGTCGCACATTTTGCTGCATGACACTATTTCGTTATACATGTTTTCGGATTACCCCCAGTTCTAAGACATTTCATATGAAAACTCGTTCCTGTCTTGAAACAGACAAATCGGTTAAAAAACACAAAGGCCGTCTAAGAAGTGGTCTTCTGTGATTTACTACTTCAGCTTCAGGTGAGGGGTCGGGAAAGTAATCAACAAGTAGATCATCGAGGCTTCCTTCACTATTGTAGTCCCAATTAATGACAAACACAGCTAATTTCAGCTGCACAGGATATGTGAATAATACATTGGTTATCAAAAATAGTTGTCCAATTCCACTCCTATTAGCTTCTGTCATCGGAGGCCTAGGTTCGATTTATGGTACTGCTAGAGATTTAAGATTGACAGGAGAATCGGTATGTGGTTAAAAAGATATATGCACAGGGGATGTGCCTGAAAAGCGCTGTACCATCCCAAGGAATACGAGGATACGAGTTTAATTCACTTTTATCAAAAATAGCTGATGTGATAACATTCAAAGACGACAAGGAAGATACAAGCCCCGTAACTAAAGCAACAACAAGTAATGGCTATCCTGAGTGCAGAAAATCAGAATTCTCAGTTTTCTGTATACGAGATTTATAAGCGCGCGCACAGCTTGTAGTTTAATGTAACTGATACTGTGATCACAGCCAAGGGACCCTCACTTTTACGTAGAATCCGAACCAGAAGAACGTGACGTTTCATTTCAAAAAATCCCACAAGCATTGGCCTAAATTTGAACACTGGCCGCCTTAGTGAGGAACGAGTGGCAAGGCCTATCAACAATAGGTTGGTCCTTCTAGTCGTTCAATACAGCATAACTTCCCATTTAATATACTGTATGCGTAGGCCTATGTCATGTAGTCTTATCATGAATGTATGAATGACACTGATGAGCAATGAATTAGAGACAGCTGCCGGTTTGGCCAAATGGCGTTGGGGTCAGCCCGGCTAATGTAACAGCACGGTGTAGCACGTGACTGATGACATCACACTTCGTACTGGTCGTGTGGTAACAATTTAGCATAGGGTAGGTAAGACATGAGATTTCAGAGCATTTGGTCGCAACTAGATTGTCAGTTGAAGACTATTTTACCCCGCAAGCTGTGAAGGCACTGGGCCATCGGGTCAAGAGTGTTCCGTGAGTACAGTATGTGTATGCAAGAAAAACCACCGCCTTCAGGATCAACTGCCGTAGTACACAACGTGTTGTTTACAGGGTCATCATCCGCTAGCTCGGATGATAAAAGCGGATAAACTTGCCATAATGCTCGCGAATTCAATGCTGGACTAATACGAAATGTGAGCAGCAACACCATTCAGAACCAACTTTTCGCAATGGGGAAGGAAGCCACCAACCCATCAGGGTGTCTCTTCGCCACACTTCACAAATCACTAAGACTAACATGGGCAAAGAAATATCCGCCGTTAGACTCTTTAAGCATGGAGAAAGGGTCGCCTGGACAGATGAGTCGAGGTGCCAGTGGTATGCGTCGATGGCAAGGAACGATTGCGTCACCAAGGACATAAAACAATGGATTCCTCTTGCCAGCGGGGTACAGTTCAGACGGGTCGTGATGATATCGTCAAATGGAGATTATTTACATGATATGAAATGAAAGTCAGGGTACATCTGCCAACGCCCCTGACTGGCAAATAAAACAGAAATCTGCTGCGAGATCATGTCTAGCCACGTGTTACGTACAGAATCATGCAGAAGACCTGTACCTATGGCAAGATAATGCACTGGTCTGTCGCTCTCAAACTATTTCCGATTGGTTCGATGAACTCTCAAGGGAAATTAGGATGTTTGTCTGGCCCCGAAATTCACACGGCCAAGTCTGAGATGCTTTCGAGAAGGACGTTCACACCCTGGACCCTCCTCCGAATTCGAGCCTTGAGGAAGGCTGTGCAGTAGTAATGGGTCAGTACGGCTCATTAACACCTATAGTGTCTTGTGGAGTCCATGTCATGCCACATCACCGCCATCATCAGGGCGAACGAGGCTACTGCACGCTACTTGTAAGGTATCTCTAATTCAAGTGCTCATCAGTTATAAATATGATATTTAACTGAACTAAAACAATTTGAGCGGACCCCGTGGTATAGGGGTAGCGTGTCTGCCTCTTACCCGGATACCCCAGTTTCGATTCTCGGCCAGGTCAGTGATTTTTACCTGGTCCTGAGGGCTGTTTCGAGGTCCATCTATATGATTAGATTTGAGGAGCTATCTGACGGTGAGATAGCTGCCCCGGTCTCGAAAGCCAAGAATAACAGCCGAGAGGATTTGCCGTGCTGACCACACGACACCTCGTAATCTGTAGGCCCTCAGGCTGAGCAGCGGTCGCTTGGTAGGCCAAGGCACTTCAAGGGCTGTAGTGCCATGGGGTTTGAGGGGGGTTTAAACAATTTGAGACCGAGCTCGATAGCTGCAGTCGCTTAAGTGCGGCCAGTATCCAGTAATCGGGAGATAGTGAGTTCGAACCCCACTGTCGGCAGCCCTGAAGATGGTTTTCCGTGGTTTCCCATTTTCACACCAGGCAAATGCTGGGGCTGTACCTTAATTAAGGCCACGGCCGCTTCCTTCCCATTCCTAGACCTTTCCCATCCCATCGTCGCCATAAGACGTGATGCTGGCACAAGTAAGTGGAAGCAATTGCAAAGCTTACCCGGGGGCCCCGTCGTCACCAACTCACGCTCCCACTTCCAAATGCTCCGGAGGTTATCATTTTCAATCGCTTCTGACGACAGGTAAGGAATACCATGGATGTATTCAACCATCCCCGCCCACAAGAGTAAAACTATAACGCAAACGTATAACCAAATTGGTTCGTCGTAGATACAAGGTCAGTATATACTGCGTACAGTGCAGTGGGGTGACCGGTGCGGGGCACCAAGCTGGCCGTCAGTGAACTAAGCCAAAAATGTGGGCAGTTGATGGATACTGAAGGTAAATAACGTGACCTACACTACTTCAAGTTGCGTGCCAGGTCCCGTAATAGTGGGCGATAACGATCTCTTTCATAAGTGCCAGACTGCAGATTTTATCATTCCCAGAGAACTAGCGTCAGACATATCAACACAATTGCAAACAAAAAATACATGTGCTACACGAGTCGCAGAGGCTTCTCGATCTGATAGATGAGGTTTTGCAGGAGATTTGATTGCCATGATCTTGGTCAGAGAGACGCTTGCACCACGTACCTCGGTAACACAGGAACTTTCACACTCTTACCGCTATCCGGTTGATTACAATTAATTTTTACATGTATTTATTTACATTTAATGTTTGTGTTATTTACCCTAATTACTGTACAGTACAATATTGATGAACTCTGACGAGTTAACGTATAAGTTCGCACATCTTAACGGTTGCTCAAAATGACGGCCAACTACCTAATTGAAAGCATGACACCGGCGTATGAGAGACTGTTGCACCCATTTACAGATACTCGAAAAAGTATTCGTACACTTGAAAATGCTGACTATTTATACATTCATGGCGTCTCTGGATAAATATACTTAAATGCACGGGGACTGTATGGATTAATATAGAACGAGACGTAATGCCTGAATGTTCTTTGCCCCATTCATTCCATCAAGAGGTCTAGATCATTGATTGTGCAGGTTGAGTATGACATTACGCACCTCGTAAAAGTGAAAGTATTCGTACACCAAGAAACAGGTCCTTGTAGTCACATGCAAGGCCCTTCCCGGGCCCGTGTACATGCAGTGGTACGAGAATACTGCAGTCCACATACAATCGCTGTGTACGCCTGCAGTTGACACAATGTCCAAACAAGCGCAATGGGGCGAAAAGGGCAAGAAAAACACAAGAGGAACGGAAAATAATTATCAGGCTTCACAATGAAACAAAGTCCCTGTCTGAGATTTCAGGAATAATCAATCGACCTCGGTCGACATCACTGACAGGTATTGGGTGGCTAAAAGTGTGCGGAAGCGGTCATTCCCAAGTACTGTCTCAGAGTGACAGTTTATTGTTCGAACTGTGAAAAAGGATCAGAAAACTAGTGCCCATCAGATTGCTGCCGAGTTGGAAAAGCGGGGCGTTAAGGTATGTATGGATACTGTGTGAAATATCTTGAAAACAGCAGGGTATAATGGTCGGGTGTCTAGGATAATTTTTTTTGTTAGTGAAAGGAACCGCAGGAAACGCCTATAATTCACTTGAAAACATGTGGATAAGACGGACGAATTTTGGAAGAGTGTTATTTTAATCGATGAAAGTAAATACAACGCATCTGGTTCCGCTGGGAGAAGATTAGTGTGGCGAAAACCGAACACAGAGCTGGACCCCAGAAATCTCACTCCTACAGTCAATCATGGAGGGAGCTTCGTTCTTGTCTGGGGGGCGATGAGTTCTGGCGATGTTGGAAATTGTGTTTTATAGATGGAACCGTCAATCACAAATGCTACATAAATATTCTCAAAACACATCTGATACCCAGTGCTAGGGAACTTGGTTTGGAACATTATTTCATGTTCATGATCCAAAACACACACCGCCCATAATACAAAGATGTGGATACTTTACAATGTGCCAAAGCATCTTCCTACACTCCCTGTCACCGAGATCGATAGCTGCAGTCGCTTAAGTGCGGCCAGTATCCAGTATTCGGGAGATAGTGGGTTCGAACCCCACTGTTGACGCCATGGTTAGCCGATTAGAGTCCCGATGGTGGAAAATAATTTCACAGTCAGAATGTTGGCCGGCCGGGGAGATGGTACTAATTTCTAAATACTAGATTGCGTGCCAAAGCCTGCGTTCAAATCCAAAACCTCTCCGCAGTGTTTATAATATGGAGTGAAGGCATATGACCCTATTGCGTCCATCAGATGGTGATATTAAACTCTGAGCTGACCCCTTGGCGTCATTCGACAGGAGTAGACTACGCGCCGGCACTGGTTTGCACACACTCTCTCTCTCTCTCTCTCTCTCTCTCTCTCTCTCTCTCTCTCTCACGCGGAGGTCGCCCATGAGCGTCAACTACAAATACCTGGACCAGACCCCTCCAGAGGCCACGCCACCACCCAGTGTACTTTCACGACTGTAATACCCGGCTCAGATAGTAAAGCGCTGGCATTCTCAGCCCAAGGAGGCAGGTTTGATCACCGTTCAGTTCTGTAGTATTTGAAGGTGCTAAAATAAGTCAGCCTCGTGTACAGTTGTCAGCACGTAAAGGGCCTCCTGCGGACCAAATTCCACCACCTCGGCGTCTCAAAAAAGCCGCAAAAGAAGTTAGTGCGACATAAAACCAGTATAGTAGTAGTAGTAGTAGTAGTAGTATGGCATAATGAAGACAAACCTCGCTATCAATCACGTAAATTTCGACACAAGACACAATGGTAGTTTTTCCAATCGTAGTCCTGCAGGCAACTCACAGTGAGCCAGCCAGTCTGCTACGCTCGCCAGTCCGTGCGTATATCCCCCTCCAAAGCGCACAGAGGCGAACCAGGGACAACTCAGCGGCTTCTCCCCAACCAAGAACACTGGAGACCGCTTTCGAGGGTTAGTGGCCGCGGACCGCCTAGCAGGAAGACACAGGGACCCAGATCCGAGAAAACATTTGTATCAGGAGGGGAAGACCAGTAATAAATATACTGTTTGATATAAATGCTATGGACACTTGATGCATGTTTTAATAATGTTCTTGGACAGAATAGTCGTTCCTTCTATTTGAAACAGCATTCCTCGTGCCATACCTACAAACCGGTACTTTTCTCGTGACGCGGACATACTACTCGCTTGTCAGTGCCACGCAGCGGAGCGCTATACAGGTACAACAGTGGGTCAATTTGAGCCGCACAGGCAGCTATCCGCGCGCATCCTCGACATCTGTTACGCATGAAACTAGCTTACAGGTGGCGTGTGGGCCGATACGGGCCGAAGCGCAAACACAGCGGTCTGAGCTGAGGAGGAAACTGTACGGGCAGCTAGCCCAATAAGTTTACTTTGGTAGATGCACACAGTGAAAAAGCACACATTATGGGAAAATATTAATTGTCCATACCTAAGTACAGATACCACCGAACTGTTCGAACGGTGTGTAGCACTCAGTCAGCTGCTATGCGATACTGGTTGGGGCTAGAGTAATACGACTGATAGTATTACAATATAATACATTCCTTTATTTTTATACATCTAATATTGGAACAAAACGTGTATACAATCTCTGGTATTAATAATGTCAAGAAACACAAAAGACTATCATGACAAAAGTATTCGTACACGTACTATATTTGTTGTGAACGAACTGAATGCAGTCTCTCTCCAGGTTTTCAACACATTGTAGAATTTTCTTTCGCTTTAATGGCAGCTTTAAGACGCGATGACATTGATTTGACGAGTTTTTCCGTAACTCAGTGGAACTAGAGGACCATTCTTCCTGCAAAGCCGTTACCATGATAACCTTGCTCGTAATTTGCCTTTTCGGTATCCTGGTCTCCAAAATACTCAATAACTGCTTAGTTGAATTAATATCCAGGGACTGAGGAGGGGTATGAAGCTGTTTTGGAACATTACACAACGGCCAAAGTCTTGTATTATGGGCGGTACGCTTGGGATCATCTGGAACACGGAGTCATTTTTGGACGTTCCATTTGTTCAGTGCTGGCAGCCAGATTTGTTTTCAAAATGCCAATATACATTTTGTGATACATTATACCGTCGATAATATGAAGCTTCCGTACTCCAGCAGCACCCATACATCCCCAAACCAGCACACAGGTTTTTGGGCGCTAGCTCAGTAAATTTTTTCCGCCATACCATTTGTCGTCCATCTGACTCATATTTACTTTTATCGGAGAAAATAACTTTATTCCAAGGTGCGTCAACGTATTGTTTCTACAAAGCAAGGAGTTTCTTCCGATTCGCTTCAGAAACATAAAACTTCTTGCAAGTAACTCGACCATTGTACCTTTCGTGTTTAAAAGCACGGCGCACTGTGCTTTCAGATACTGCAATACCTTGATTGAATAGCTCTGCCACTATCTTTGGAACACTTGATTTTGGATCTTTCTTAATCAGACCTACCACTTTACGCTTGTCTTTAGCAGTCAGTTTGTGTGGATGTCCACTTCTTGACATGTTTTGCACAGAGTTAGTAGCACAATACCGATGTATTATAGACTGCACCGTAGATCGGGGTCTCCCGACAAAGCAATGAGATCTTCCGTAAAGATTTACACTGATTGTGGAGTCTAATAATAAGTTTGCACTCCATTTGATTGGTTTGTTTTCCCTTACGACTCCTACTGACACAACTTTACCAGCAGTCTACCTCCAACTAAACAACTGCTTGTCGGAGGAGTTTTCGCCGTATGAGAACTGCGCTTACAACCCCGTTTACAGAATACTTTCATATCTGTACTGTTTTGTAATAGCATCAGCCCTATTACTACCGCCCCACCACGAACCTACTACGCTGGCGTAGCAGGGGGAGAGGTGATACTCCCACGTGGCGCGTTCCAGGTGGCTGATAGGGGGGTCCTAACCGGCTTGCCGGCGGACTTGAGGGAAATAAAATACCTCTCGCGGACCAAACACACAACCCCCTGTGGGTGGGGGACGCAGACGAAGCATACACCCACGATATCCTCTGCCTGTCGTAAGGGGCGACTAAGAGGGGCGACCAAGGGATGATTGTATTAGAACCATGAAACTACTTGTGATTAGTACCACCACGCGGGGAACACCATGGGTCGCATTTACTTGCGCGTAGTACCACTCTCTTAGGTACCAAATAGGCTTGTGATTATCAGCACGCAGGAGCACCGTGCGGTCAGGCTTTTACAGTACCTGTGATTAGTACCACTATATGAGCGACACCATGGTTCTGACTTGCCTATGATTAGTACCCACTATATAAGGAACACCACGGGATAGTTCGAGTCCCTGTGGTTAGTACAGTTATATGATGAAAATCATAGGTTTGCGTTGCCTGTAAATGGCGCCACAATTTGCGAAACACCGTAGGTCTATATCACATGTGTGAATTTCATTACCTGTGAGTAGTGCCATAATGTGTGGAATACCGCGGGTCTGCGCTACTTTTGATCAGTACCGCACCATGATAAATACCATGGTTCTACTTTCCTACCGATATGTACCATTATGAGGGGCCGATGACCTGAATTTTGAACCACTTCAGACTGCAAACATCATAGATTCAGTATTGTGCTATAGAAGCAGTCCCTTGGCCAATAATACTATTGTTTTACGTCATTTTCTGTGACTGATGCATTGTGGATCGGCTCCACTGATTGCTTTAAATTCATATCCATCCATTCATTCTTCGTCCTCCGTTTTGAATTCTGGGCAGTGGAGGTTTTTGGACTTTTATTTTGTCATTGCATTTCGTCTCATTTTGTACCATTAGGGGCCGATGACCTAGATGTTTTGCCTCTTTAAACAACAAGCATTAGTCCTATTACTACCGCCCCAACAATTATCGCATAGCAGCTAACTCAATGCTACACACCGTTCGTCAGCACAAGTGTACGAATATGTATGGCATTATAGCTCCAACAATCACATCACTGTCCACTAGAAGAAGGGAGCCGCGGCTATATTATCGGTCAAACTTCTGGCAATTTTCTGCGACACTAATGAAACTCGAGTTAAAATAGGAGTAAAATCAGCCAAAAACTCCCTGTCTTCCAGAAGCAGGGACAACGAAGATGTAGGCCAATACCGAAAAATAATTGCTCAAATGAACCAGACCTGAGGATTCATGTACGTCGAGAGTTAATTTCAGGGGAGGAGGAGTGGCAGGGTGAGATCTGGTTTTAAAAAGACCGCTGACAGACAGGACTGCATCAGACTTTCTTAAGCGTTTCTTCTCTAAGACTCCCAAGACTCATAACAAAGAAAAAAGGACATTTACTAAATAGGGGGAAATTAATAGTAATGTAGGGTGGAGAATGCCTCCCACCCTCTCTCTCCCACTCGGATCTTTCTTCGAAGTACTGCTTTGTTTATTCACAACCCGAGGGAAAATCTTCCTCCAGACTAAATAGAACTCTCAGTTTTATTTTTAAAAAATGAAGTAATGAAATCGTGAAACGTAAACATACAAGAGCACACCAGTGTGAGTAAATAAGTGCAGATGTGTTGCTGGGCCCCAGAAAGAAAAGGGCATGGGCGGAGGGGAGTGTGGGGGGAGTGTAGAACTAGCTTATTGCGGTAGCTAGGTGTAGTGTTGCTGCGTTTAAGGCTCAGGAACAACGCGATGGCGATGTATGCTAACAACTCCATTTTGCGAATGCGAGCTAAATCATAACATTTCAGTTCAGGTGCATTTATGTTTTTTAAATGGGAGCGACCAAAAGCCGACCCACATAGACAATCTAACTGGCTGTAAGAAGAAATTAAGAATGACTAAGTTAATAACTAAAACAATCCGGACTTCGCTCATATAATCAGTGTGATGTTAACCAAAGGTTATGATTTAACATCACCATCCAGTTCCACTCTGGCAATTCAGCTATGACCTTGAAAAAGGTTTCAATTAACAAACCTTTCATGTATGTATCTTCAGACAATATCTTGTATCGAATTTTACAGAGAAAGAGATTTAAAAAATTTCTTCAGCTTATACCAGTTATTTCTAGGGTCACTGCTAGACTCATTTTGGTCTTGGCCGGGGGTTTAAGACCGGATGACCTTCCTGACTCTACGTGAATTTTGAGATGAAAATCTCAACCCAGGATCTATCGGGATTCGAATCTATGGCTTCCGGGCAGGAAGTCAGCAACTTAGCTAATCACACCCCTTATAGAAAAAGGAAAAATAACCAACATCAAAACATTTACTCCAGCCTATGAAACTATTTCTGAATTATATTCCGAATCCCACGCTGAAAACAGTTCAACTACACTATTACATTCAACTCCCTTTCAGATGCTGCAAGGGTATGAAGTAAGAAATATCATGGAAGTCCAGAATCGAACTCTCAAACAGCTCGGACACCGATAAAACCTGATGACACATTCACTCGTACCGTTTAGCATTCATAACGGCTACATCTCAAAATACACGAGTCCGAAAACATACGAAATAAAATTCGTAGGAAATAGTTTCAAAATACACGACTAGTCCCTAAATAAACATTTTCATGTGTTGCAGAACACGACTCCGGAGAGCAGGTATTTGCTAAAGAGTTTCACCCTCCGCGATGGTGGCTATATTTTCGCTCTAACTTCAAGCTGTTTACGTACAATAGGCTTCTTTCCTAAGAGAATAAGAAGAAGACGACTATCAATACATTTCAATTAATTAATCTGAAACAAAGTTATATGTAGAATAGGGGGGGGGGGGTAAAGTGTCGTTGTAAAATATACTTTTTACACTTCTCTCCTGAAAAACATATTTATGCAGTCTATAATTTTCAAGTGATAGACGATTTTTGCAAGATTCTCAATAGAAGACTACGTTTTTGTAACTTTTTTTACAAGCTGCTTTACGTCGCACCGACACAGATAGTTCTTATGGTGACGATGTATAATAAGAAAAGGCTAGGAATGGGAAGGAAGCGGCCGTGGCCTTAATTAAGGTATAGCCCCAGCACGACCAACTCGCTCGGTTTTGGTAATTTCTAATGCTAAAATAGAGTTAAAATGCTTATGGGTATAACAAATAAGAACGCAATAAACACAAGTTAATTGTCTTGGTTAATTTGTTGAGGTGAATGTTGGCTGTAATGGTAATTCTTAAGTTTTCTAAACGTTTGCAGAATTGACTTTTATTTTATTTTTCGGTAGGGCAGCATTTCACCAGGACAGCTGTAATTTCCCCCGAAACATCGTTCGGACTTTCAGACATTTAGCTGCCGTGACTCACTGAGAAATAATTAAACATTTACATGATAAATAATTCGATTTTCAGTTGATCGATAAATATCAATATGTTTGACTTTCAAATCACATTTTATATCATGTGAATAGGGTGAAAATGTAGGCCTATAAATTCGAAAGAGTGTTGGTCCAGATCGTATGTTTTGAAACCACCTTACTGGACGTCGTCTTTAAATTCATATATTTTGGTACCCATGCATTTTGTAACGTGCGAAAATCAAATCATAAATATGTCTTATAAGTCTCTCGGTCATGGCCATCCATCAACGGTTGTTAAATTCAGATGACCGCCAGTCGTAAGACATAGCCAGCACGGTTACTAGGTTACACTTCCGTCACGCATTTTGTTGCATGACACTATTTCATTACACAAATTTTCGGATGAACCCCAGCTTTAAGACATATTTATATCAAAATGATTTGGGACTTCATCGTCAGCCCCTGTAAGCAAGTAAGTTGAGCAAGCACAATATTGTTGATATCGTTGAAAGCATTATACAATGATTAGTTCACCAACGCAATATTAGCTGGTAACAGAAAACCATGTCTACAGGGCAGCGATAACAATTTACCTGTGTATGGTGCGGAAAGCACCTGTCCTTTAATATGATGTGTAGGAGACAGTATTGTTCTCGTTGTTGTTTAACGTCCCTTCAATTGTTATAGCGCGCGGAGCTGTGTGCCTCTCCAGAAGTCGAAATTTAGTTTTTAAATTTTTCGACTTTCTGAGGGGAATCGATCCCACGTTCTCCTGGGTGAGCTGAGCAGGCCTTCGCCGCTTCGGCTAGACAGTCCTCCCGTACCAGAGAATCACCCGGATAAAATTTGCTTAAGAACATGTCACACGTACCGTATTGACGACCCAAATTTGAAATTAAGCAACGTTTGGCATGGTCGGTACTTGGATAGGTGACGGTGTGCGTTGAAAGCAGGAAATGACCAACCTCTTAGAAGAGACTCCCGACTAAGAATGACTAATTAGCGATTTCTTGGCCAAAATACAGCCACATCGCACAGGTCTGCATAAAGCACCACGGGGTGAAAGTTGTTTTCTCTCTCTCCAGTGCCGAGAAGAATTCCATCAATACAGTTACACGTCATGTGTGTGGTCTCCACGGTTCGCTGTACAAACGAGAGACCGGTCTGAAGAGAGCAATAACTTTGGTAGGAGAGCGGGACATTCTTCCGTCGCGCGCTGTGCTAGCGGATGATGCCCAAGAGGTATATGACTGTAGCAGGACACTTCCAAGAAGCCCTACAACCTTCAACCACTAACATATCGATTAAATTTACGAACTTGGAGATGAGTCGTATACAATTAAAATGGAAGAATATGCACCTCTATATATTGATTAAATTTACGAATTTGGGGATGAGTTGTATAGACAAATTTTATCTAATGAGTCAATACGAAGTGTAATGTAGTGCTGCACTGTTTTTCCTTTTATTGATCCTCAGGTAAAATTACAGACGGCAAAATAGGTTAAAATTCTACTCTAGAACAACTTGAAGCGGTGTTTAATAGTTTGCTGACTTCAGCTTAAATAGTCTTCACGAGATTTTAGTGAACTATGTAGCGCAACCTTTTTCACAACAAGTAACGATAGCGATTTCTCTACAGATCAACAAATTCTCTAGTAACTAACCCACATGGGAAGGGAAGAGGCTAATGCCTTGTTGTTAAGGCCCATGAGAAATAATAATAATAATAATAATAATAATAATAATAATAATAATAATAATAATAATAATAACTGACAAATGATCCTGCCCACTATAAACAGCTGATCAGTATGACAGCGCAAGTGTGCCTATCCCCATCCACCTCCCCTATCATGCCACCCGCTCAGCGCTCTCACGGCTCAGGTGGTCTTGAAGTATTGGTGACCGAACTGACCAATGAGAATGCCACATTTTTCTTTAATAATTTAAAACTATACGAAAATACATGTGTATGCTTTCAAAGACACTCTGCAAATCTACAAGTTTTAGTCAGAAAGCTTTACGACGTCAGTCGGTTCAGCCGTTCTCTCAAAATCGATGTTACAAAAATCAGCCTAGTGCTTTTACGGCCACATTGGACCACTGTAGTCAATTTCTGTCCGGTCTTCTATGATGTTTTATGATTTTTTTATTTTCTGTTCTTCCAGTATTTCTTCATTATATCTGATTTTTTGTTGTCGTTCTTCTTCTGAAAATACCCTTTTAGTTGTTTCTCTTTTATCACATTTTTGTAGGAATCTAATTTTACTATTCTTCAATTATTTACTTTGTTTGATTTATTATTTAAATCCTACAGTGTTATGTCTAATTATTTCATGTCTTATTTTATTTATTTTATCCCTACAGGTTGTTGTTTTTGTTTCCAAAGCTTTTCCAAAATTCTGCGTATTAACCTGCCTTGAGTTTCACAACTGAGTATTTTTTATTTTCCACCTTGTCGATACATTTGTTGCTTATGGCAACTAATTGGTTAAAATGCTATTTTTAAGGACACTTTCTCTCAAAGCATTGATACTTTGTCAATATAGGAATTTTTCATCTAAACAGTGTTATGTGACTGAAGATGTTAATAATATACGAAACTTTTAACCAATAAGTTCCCATAAGCTACAAATGTATCGACAAGGTGCAATATAAAAAAATACTTACTTGTGAATCTGTTAAAGTGAGATAAGGACCATGTTGATTTTATGTAATCTGTCTTGAGGTGTTTTTAACAGATTACCAAAGAATGATATTCTCTTCTTTCTTATGAAATCCTTTATAGGTTCTATTTCCTGATTTACTGCTGCATTTGGGATGATACGCCATTCTCCTTCTTTTTGGTACTTCTTATTAATGCATATTCTTACTATTCTTTCTATTTTTAAAATGTTGTCTATGTTATTCTTTTGCTTTAGTTTAAATAATGTTTCACTTCCATAAGTTATTTCAGGTTGGACTACAGATCATGCCCGAGACGAAATAATTTTCTCGCTCAAAAACAAAAACTCTCGTACAAAAGCAGAAAACAAGTATAGGCCCATTCTTCTGAGTTTGATTAGCAATAATAATAGTGATCACTCTCGAAATAATACCTCTTCCCCCTAAACCCTCAATACACTCATAATCGACGGCGTGGTAGTACCACTGAAATATTCTGTGAAAAGCCTTGGGGTCATTATAAATGAAACCTTCACTTCACCCAATCAAAATTCACCAGTCGCTTCCTCTATAGGAAAATAGGATGAATTCAGACTTTCGTGTAACCCATAGTCAACTATCATGATGTTTTATTAGCGGACGCCTCCGAGGAACAGAGAAACAAACAAAGAAATTGCAGAAGGTAATGAATTCTCGCATTCGTTTTCATTTTACATTACGGTATACTACTCATGCCACTCCCTATTAACGAGACACTCTGCTGGTTAAAAATTAAGCAGATGAAATGTTTACACATTGCTACACTCATTTTCAAACTTTGAAATGAAGAAACCTCGCAGTACCTTATATCAGATCCATGCTACCTCTCCTCCACTAACCAGCATTACACTCGATCCAATTCTTCTCTTACTATGCCCACAAATCGTGCGTAAGTGTGTAACGGATCATTCCATTTGTCTGGTGCTAGGCTATGGAATTCTCTCCCGTCGAGAGAAACCACGCGACATTAGCCTCTTTTAAGATGATCTAGCCGGAATCTCCTAAGTGTGTAGCCAGTTTGTACGAATGCATGGGTGAATGTGACAATGAATGCTGTAGTACTTAAGTATTACACTAATTCATACTAGTAAATTATTGTTAGAATCATCATTATTACTCACTGTGAACTAGTTACATATAGAATGTTCTCAATATGTTATCATATTTTATGGAGATTGCATGCAAAAGATCCTCGCCCTGATTACCATCTTATTAATTTCTAACAATAGACAATTTAATCAATAGCAAAGGATGTGGTTAAATATAAGAGAGGGCCTAGAGCCTTAACCTCGCCACTTGTAAAGGAATAAATTAATAAAAGTTCCGCTAGCATGAAATTAAGTTAAAACACGTAACCTTCAAACAAAACATAAGTACGGCCTCACACCATTCTAACGGCAGGGAGAGGAGGGATGGAAAATCCATATTGAAGTAACTGGAAAACCTATTCTGCAGAGTTGGTTTCCTATTTTTTGAAGATAGTTTCATATGCTAATTGCTGTACTGGAATTTCAGTTCAAAAATAAATAAATAAATAAATAAATAAATAAATAAATAAATAAATAAATAAATAAATAAATAAATAAATAAATAAATAAATAAATACGAAAGGCGTCACTGACGAAGTGCCTTAGAACTGGATTTCCACACGAATGCATTAAGTTCCAATCCCTGTCAATTCCGGGTTGGAAGTTTCACCTGCGCGCGGCTGTGAGCTCGCATCCGGGAGATAGGGGGTTCGAATCCCACTGTCGGCAGCCCTGAAGATGGTTTTCCGTGGTTTCCCATTTTCACACCAGGAAAATGCTGGGGCTGTACCTTAATTAAGGCCACGGCCGCTTCCTTCCAACTCCTAGGCCTTTCCTATCCCATCGTCGCCGTAAGACAATCTGTGTCGGTGCGACGTAAAGCAACTAGCAAAAAAAAAAAAAAAAAAAAAAAATGGGCCAGGAAGGCTCCAACGATCCTAGAAATATATGGGATAAATTGAAGAAAAATTTTAAACAGATAAATAAATTAGTTAATTAATTTAACCCGAGAACAGAGAGTTCCTTGTAGCACACTCAGTGCAAAAAGTCACATTTGATCCATCCAAATGTAGGCAAGAGAGCTTGCAGTGAGGATATATTTTCATATGCTGTACCGCCGAACTTCTCTTCATTAGGAATACAGAGTCACGCAGTCACCGTCCCCTCAGCAATGTCGGAAATTGAACCCGGAGCAACCAAGCGAAAATGTACTATGCTTACATGAGGACCACAATGGAAGAAACAAAAGCTGATCGGAGAAGGGTGAATAGGTGTAATGTAAGAGGACCAAGGTATGAAGGGCTACTGGATCCAGCAAAGAGCGCTCAAATTCGTCTCACCCTGTGGCAGGGAGCTGCTCTTGTAACTGAGCTCGTGCTTGGTATCTAGTTCAAGTCCAGGCATGGATATAGAGATGAA
The DNA here is from genome assembly GCF_040414725.1 of Anabrus simplex. NCBI lineage: Eukaryota > Metazoa > Arthropoda > Insecta > Orthoptera > Tettigoniidae > Anabrus > Anabrus simplex. The sequence continues at coordinate 1,229,180,833 of NC_090265.1, read as the reverse complement.
CAAAAACCCGTACTGCTATCGCTCGACCCTTGTTCAGAGAGTACAGCGAGCTTGTGCCATCAGTCGAAGTTGAAGATATTGTTAGATGCAACTATTGGAGGCGACTCATATCACAGGCCGAAAACTGGACAACGTTTTTCCAAAAAAAGGCTGGTTCAAATATAGTGCCCTTCACGCATTGTCCTTGTACCCCTCTGTTGCAACCACTTCCAGATTTTCTTTGACTGACAGCAAGTTTGAACATTGATTTTTTCTTCTGCTATTGGTTTTAAGTTGTGCCGACTCAATAAATGGCTTATGACGACGATGGACAGGGGTAGGACTAGGAAGAGACCAAGGCCTTAGTTAAGGTACAGCCCTAGAATTTATCTGGTGCGAAAATAGGAAACCACGGAAACGGCGACTGTGGCGTTCGAGCCCATTATGTTCCGAACACAAACAGACAGCTAAACAGTACGAACCGCGCAGCCAACTAGCTTAGTGAACACAGAGTTGAAACGAGTTTCCCTGACGAAAGGACTGTTCCAACTGATAAACCATTCTACTGTTCTTCATTTTTGTGGCCTTCGGAGAGGCCTGGTGCAGGTTTTTCGATTTGACTCCCGTAGACGACCTGCGTGTCGTGATGAGGATGAAATGATGAAGACGGCGCATACACCCAGTTCCCGTGCAAGGGGAATTAACCAATTACGGTTGAAATTCCCAATCCTGCCGGGAATCGAACCCGGGACCCATGTGACCAAAGGCCAGCACGCTAACCATTTAGCCATGGATTCTGACTTTTTTGTAGTAGCCGGTGTCTATACATCTACGGGACTGCAGTAGTTGTGTGCGTGACGGCAGAACACTTTCAAGCATCAGAAGTGTAAGGCAGGTCTTCCTAGACCTACAAGTTTCACTGCCGGATGAGTACGTCCGGTATAGGCGCTGACTCGTTCATCTCTACATGGATGTGTGTGGCCTTGTATGTATGTGTTGCCAATAAAGCATGTCTACACACAAGAACGCTCTTCTCACATAGCCGGGCTGAATAGCTCGGATGGTAGAGCGCTAGCCTTTCGAGTTCAAGTTGGTAGGTTCGATCTTGCTTCAGTCTGGTAGTATCTGAAGAAGCTCAAATACACCACAATCGTGACTGTAGATTTACCCGCACTTACTAGACACGTAAGAAAAAATTCTGGTACCTCAGCGTCTCCGAAAACCGTGTGGCAACTGGCCATTACATTATTATTATTATTATTATTATTATTATTATTATTATTATTATTATTATTATTATTATTATTGTAGGGTTGATTATTATAAGCTGGCAATTGGGCTGTAGTGAGAATTGATGGTAGGAGTTCTTGGTTCAGAGTAATTACAGGGGCGAGACAAGGCTGTGATCTTTCACCTTCGATGTTCATAGTTTACATGGATCATCTACTGAAAGGTATAAAGTGGCAGGGAAAGAATCACTTACCTAGGTTGAAATGTAGTAAGCAGTTTGGCCCATGCCGACGAGTTGGTCTTAATGGCAGACTGTGCTGAAAACCAGTAGTCTAGTATCTTGGAACTTGAAAAGAGGCGCAGTGAGTATGGTATGTAACAAAATTAGCATATCCAAGACCAAAGAAGTGATGTCAGTAGGGAAGAGACCTATGAGGACATCTGAATGTCGCGTCAGGAATACAAAACTGGAATTACGTAGATCATTTCAACTGAATCAAGGTACAGTAGAGTTACTGCAGTGATCTCGCAGTTGTAATTAACGGTTTTACATTTTGTTTTACCTCGCACTGACACAGACAATGGGACAGGAAAGGCTTAGGTGTGGGAAGGAAGCGGCCATGGCCTTAAGGTACAGCCCAAGTATTTGCCTGGTGTGAAAATGGTAAACTACGGAAAACGATCTTCAGGACTGCCGACAGTGGGATTCGAACCCACTATCTCCCAGATGCAAGCTCACAGCTGTGCGCTCCTAACCGCACGGCCAACTCGCCCGGTAGACGCACTAGTTGTGCTCTTGAATGTCATTAGTCATTATCACCTATACAAAGTCCACCTCTGTAGTGTAATGGTTAGCACTATTAGCTGCCGTCCTCGGAGGCCCGGATTCGATTCCCGGTGCCGCCAGAAATTTAAGAATGGCATGGCATGCTGTTAAAATGATATATGCAGCTCACCTCCATCGAGGGTGTGCCTGGAAAGAGTTGCATCACTTCGGGGTGAACACACGAGTTTATTTTACTTTTTACCCATACAATCACAGTCATAAAAGAGACTGGAATTACAGTGGAAGGGCGTATCGTTTTGTTCTGGCCTGTGCCTAGAGACAGGTGAAAAAGTACTGCATACATAAAGAAATAGCAACAAGCGGAATAATAATGTTACGAATAAAACTCCGTTTCATTACTCTAATTTATTTCAGGATGACCCAATAAATGCACACACAAATATTTAAACACAAACAATTCTAACCAGTTATGAATGGCCGCAATAAGTACCAGTCTATTTATAAATCTATCTATCTTACGGCGCAGCAAGGGTCCAGCCCGTTCCTTTACCTGGGACACTAATCCTTACTTTCACTTTCCCCCAAGTCCTGTCACCTCCTACACCCACTGTGCGTAGACAGCTGGATTTGAACACAGTGCCCCTGACTATACAACACACGACGACTGTTCGTCGGTTCGACTCCAATGATGGTCCAGTCCTTCACACAGTCCCATGCAGTGAACAACTAAACAGCTCAACAGTATTCAACAGTATTCAACAGCAGGACGATACTCACAACAGCGAACATTAACACATGTCCAATTATCCTCACACTCACGATAACTGCTTCAATCGCTGATTCACGGCGGTCCTCAATCCACAGAAGTACACACACACAGTACTCTAAGGCAGTACAGTCTTCTGTCCCATACGCCGTCTCCCACGCAGCTACTCACTGGACACTCCGACACCACAACCACAGCTCCTGGTTCAGACCTCGGTGGGACACTAGCGACAGACAACACCTCTGTCGCCCTCAGCCCAGCCACCGAACCTTAACTCACTGATTGTAACACTGACTCCGCCTCGGAGCCCAACTGCCACTCCAAATCCAACACTGACTGACTGTCCGCGGCTAGCCTCCCTTTTTATAGGTCGCGTGTTTTGGCCCAGAAATTTTGCGAAGTCACTACGGGCAGAACATTCCCGTTGCATCTTCAAGGAACTCATAGGTAAGCCGGCCGACGAGAACAACACACGGAAAGGCCGGCTGGGAGATTCCAGATCGACTATTATCGATTATTATTCTCATGCATATGCATATGCCAATCTCTCCCATTCAAATAAAAAATAAGGCCCTCAAGATACATAATTAACTGGCAGAGTAGTCATCTGCCCGACTGGCAAAAAGAAAACTTGTGTATTTGTAAGCTCCTAGGAAGGGATACAGAACATAATTACTTTGCAATCAACTAATCAAGTACAGCATGAGACGAGTTAAACAAACACGACCTGTTACAGTAGGTTCGATTCACAACACTGTAAGAAGATTCTTGTGATGTTCTACAAATGCTGTACAAATAATAAGCCTTTGAGTTTCACTCTTCATCGGCCAACAATAATTCTCTAATAGAGTTCAAGCACGCACTTGGGAAAGAAGAAAGTGGGTATGGACAAATAAAAGTTAATTGCAATTCATTTGTGAGACACACATTTTGAACCGGGAGAGGACATGTTTTCTTCCTCCTACATACTACGGTCTTGTATACCATGAGAATTTTAACAGCCGTATTTTGTCATTGACTAGGCAATTGTTAGGGTTGGACCAAACCGACTGGAATGAAACAGTAGGATCATAAACCTAACGTAGGTAATAGACTTTCTGCCGTAAAATAACTTTTAGACAGGCCTATATAAAAGTAGTAAAGTGTTGCTGTAGTTTTACATAGTATACCGGTCAAATCAAAAGAATCACATAATATACATGGATAATTAACAAGGGAGGATGAATTTATTGAAATGAAAAGCTGGAAAAGATACAAATGCGATGGCACAACTGACACAGATCTGGAAACGCCATGATATTACTACCAAAATGCGTCTGCTTAAGATCCTAACGTTGAATGAATATGTTCAAGAAAATTTTTATTTATTTATTTATTTATTTATTTAATCCGTTTACCCGCAGACTGAGCGAGGGATCCCACCTCTACCGCCTCAAGGGCAGTGTTCTGGAACAAGACACATTGGTTCAAGGATACAACTGGGGTGGAGGACCCGTGTCTCGTTAAGGTAACCTCACCTGCTATACTGAACAGGGGCCTTGCAGGGGATGGGAAGAATTGAAGGGATAGGCAAGGAGGAGGGAAGGAAGCGGCCCTAAGTTAGGTACCATACCGCCATTTGCTGGAGAAGTGAGAAACCACGGAAAACCACTTCAAGGATGGCTGAGGTGGAAATCGAACCACCTCTACTCAGTTGAACTCCCGACCTGAATTGACCCCGTTCCAGTCCTCGTAACAGTTTTCAAATTTCGTGGCAGAGCGGGGAATCGAACCCGGGCCTCCGGGGGTGGCAGCTAGTCACACTAACCACTACACCATAAATCAACAAAATAATACTAAGCATTGTGTCAATACCATTCGTCCTTCTCCCTGGCCCTTTTTAGTTTTGATTTGCGTCGGTACTTTATTTGGATTTGATCCACTTTTAAGGCCAGATGCCCTTCCTGACGCCAACCCTACGTGAAGGGATGTATTCACTATTACGTATTTCTATGGTGGTTGGTAGTGTGTGGTATGGTTTATGTAAATGAGGAGGAGTGTACACTAACCATTCAGCCAAGGAAGCGGAATTGAACATTATTCGTTCATCTATTGGTAAATAAATCAATATTCACGTTTGATTTTTACTGAAAGAATCTCGAGAGAAAAACTACTTCCCAGAACTGTTAGCTACTTCTGCTTAAAAAGAAGTAACAGACTCAAAACTCGTCTTTATAATGTTTCATTTTACAAACATCTGCCACCGTAACGTAACGGTTAACACTAGGTAATAGCTGCCGTCCTCAGGGGTCCGGGTTCGATTCCCGATACTGCCAGAAATTCAAGAACGGCAGGAGAGTTGAAATACGGTTAAAATGATACATGCAGCTCGCCTCCATTGGGGGGGAGGGGGGTGCTTGGCAAGAGCGGCACAACCTCGGGATGAGGATAAGAGTTACTATTATTATCTTATTTCGCTGAGGCCCCTTGGCCCACGTGGTTCCTAACTCTGGTGAGCTTTCTTCTTAGCCCAATATTCCTTCATCTTAGCAAGTGGTCTATTTTACAAATAAAAGAAGGTTTGGAAATATGTTTAGCATTCCTTCATATTTGCGCTGTGGGTTGCTTTCCTTTCTTGAGTCCACTTCACTTCCACTCCAGGACGCAATGTCTGTGACTGGAGAGTGTCGGATGCTCTGATCAGCATTCTAAATGTATCCCTGTTGAACATATCTTTGAGATCAATTTTTAAAAATTCTAAGTCTTTTCGGACTAGTTTCGTCCATCTAGCATTTGTCCCCTTCCCTCTAGAAAGGGTGCTGAAGATTGAGGTTATTATTATTATTATTATTATTATTATTATTATTATTATTATTATTATTCACATTACACGAAGTCACGTAAAATAAATTAGTGAAAACATTGCAAAACTCGAAAAATCTAGAATTTCGTTTTTAAACGTATTTATATATTTGTAGCTTAACGCCGAGGCTACATCCGTGTAGCTACACAGTCCCCCTTAACATATATTTTTGGGTATTTAGACGATTTAACTACAATGGTTAAGACTGAAGGTTCGATCTTTAAGGGAACTATAGTTGTCTAAAGCCCTACTTGTGTCTTTTTTTGTACATGCAATGATGGGTTTGGATTATGAGAATGTTATGCTTAATTTTATCAAGAGAAAGTCTTAAACAGAGTACAATTCCGGCATCAAAATTGATACATGTGAATGAAGGATGGACAATGAAGCTATCTAGAGAAAAATTACAGCAATACCACGTCTATTAAAATCTACACACAGTAATTTTAAATGCAAAATGACTATACCGCTGAATCCAGCGACCTCAGGCAAGTGGCTAAAACACCTATGCTCCGCGGCTGCCCTAGCTTTGGATTTGTTGAGGTATACCTATTAATAAATTTAGTTGAGCGTAAAACTGATAGATGTAGAGTTCGCGTTCGAAGGAAAGACTCTTGGCTGAAGAAATTACGGGATTGGGCAATGAGTAGATTCAAGCAGACTGGTGGAGACAGGCGAACATTGTGCAGATTTCGCTGTGATTGCGGCCAACCTCCAGTAATGAAAGCACTACAAGGTAGTTTTGACAATAAAGCCATTACTTGTAATAGAATATTTTTGTAAATTCTGGGTGAATTTCCGAGTCCCTGCGTCTTAGTTGTATTGCACTACATGTAAGGGTGTATTTTATGTAAAGGTAGATTTTAAGTTATTTTCCGAAAATTTCGTATTCATTTCTGTAAGGCTGCTTTTAATTACCGTTACATTACTCGTATGTATTTTTTAATTGTCAGGTTTGTCGTTTGTTACTTCCTTCAATGTACTTTCATTCTTCTTTCGTTACTATTAAATTTATTCATTTATTTTTAAACCACAAAATATAAATTTCATGTTTCCGTATTGACAGCACCGAGCTCGATAGCTGCAGTCACTTAAGTGTGGCCAGTATCCAGTATTCGGGAGATACTAGGTTCGAACCCCACTGTCGGCAGTCCTGAAGGTAGTTTCCCATTTTCACACCAGGCAAATGATGGGACTGTACCTCAATTAAGGCCACGCCCGCTCCCTACCCACTCCTAGGCCTTTCCTATCCCATCGTCACCAGAAGACCTATCTGTGTCGGTGCGACATAACGCCAATTGTAAAAAAAAAAAATTAGAAACGTATTGCCAGCTAAACTAATATTCTTGAAATCACTATAACAATGATTTATTACTGAACAATATCCTCCGTATTCAATACCTTATGGTTAATGTGAATTTAAAAACTTAAATTTCACATTCGTCACAACTACACAACTATACATGTTTCGATCCTAATTGGATCATCTTCAGTAGATTGCTACTGAGCCGCGGAGCATAGGTGTTTTAGCCACTCGCCTTGTATGAGGAGGTCGCAAGATTCAGCGGAATGCCACCAAGACTTATGCAATTATGATAATCCTTATTGGCAGCAAACCAAATCACATAATATAAATAATTAATCAGATACCGCCTAGTCCAATCAGTAGGCTTGCAACTAATGATAACATCAAGAGGACATCACAAGTGGACAATAGTGCACAAGGAAGATTTTAAACCACGGCCTTGTAAGAACAAACATTTTCTGAGTGAGAACATTTTAACATTCATAATATCATCCCCACTCTAGTTTTAAATGTTTTTAAACTACAATATGTAATTTCAATTTTAGCAATCTACTGAAGATGATCCAATTAGGATCTAAACATGTATAATTGTGACGAATATGAAATGTAAGTGTTTTAAATTCACATTAAACACAAGGTATTGAATAAGGAGGATATTGTTCAACAATAAATCATCATTATGGTGATTTAAATAATATTGGTTATTTTTTATATCTTTAGTAATTTTGTTTTGATTTAATTGACTGTTGTATTTTTATGTACGCCTACTTTATGGTTTAATTCTGTTGTACTACTGTTGAGTACACGCTGTCACTGCGAAATCTCCCAAATTATCAATATTAATAATAATAATAATAATAATAATAATAATAATAATAATAATAATAATAATAATAATAATAATAATTGTACCGACGTTACAAAGGCTAAGCCTATACTACGGAGGTGACTAGATGGAAAGAAAATTTAAATTACAAAAGGAAGAGATAAATTTTAAAGTTTTCGAAATCATAGTCGTCTCAGTACCTAGTTGAAGGGGAATAAAAGAGAGTTCCTACTCTTTATTCCCTAAGATTGAATAAGGTCCTTAGACTTGTTGAAAAGTTACATTAAAATAGGATTTTGAAAAATTTTGAAACCTTCCCTTCGAGTTAGCTTCCTGAGACTATTACATGATTAATTGATGTCTGCCATTACCTTGAGCTGGTGGGCCTTCTGGAGATGAACGAGGCAAGCCCCCCAGCATCCTCCATGAACACACGATAAACTTCTTGACTGGAGCGATCGAATACTGTTTGTTTTGTAAAAGTTAGCTTGTGCCTGGGAGAGGCTTGAAACTTGTACATTTTGGAGAACAGTCTTCTACTTAGGTATGTGAAGCAAATACGCTCCTTGTGAATGTATAAATTTTGGAGCTCAGTCTCCTTGAGGATTTATTGAAGGAAGCAGTGGTGTTTTTGTAAAATTTGTTACTGGGGAGATTCAAGCTCATTTTGTTAAATCGTCTGATTGTTCTAGGCTTTTCTAATATTGTTTATCGAGCTCACGAGCTGACATTTGTACTATTGTTAGTTGTTATTACTTAGCAAATTTTAAAATATGAAAAAACAAAACAAAACAAAACAAGGAAAGAAATCAAATTTCGAGTTCTAAAGTTTTAAATTTAAATTTGTTTTTTTCTATCCATCTATTCATGCCCGCGCCTTCTTACACCTCTGCGTTCCACAGAATCCCCGGAATAATAATAATAATAATAATAATAATAATAATAATAATAATAATAATAATAATAATAATAATAATAATAATAATAATAAACCAAGCAATGAAGTAATTATTCCCTTTTCTGGTTGTTTAACTTTGCACTACCACATGACATGGAATATGTCATTTCAGATGTTGCATGAGAAGCGCGCAGTGCCACCCGTGGTCACTATGGATTGTCTACTATATGGGTCATCTTCAAAGAATATTTTTATGTTAATAAATGTTTAACATTAGTACAACGTTCTGTGTGCATCCAGTCCCCTGAGACATTATTCAAATAAATAGGACTACCCTTCTGATTTTGGGGCACTGTATTTTTTGAGACATTAGGTTAATAATAAAAACTTTGTTCAAATCACATTTATCTAGATGTCCTCTGAGTTTGCAATGCGAGTTTTTTAAGATACAGTAAGCAGTAACAGGTTATTGCTGTTTTAAATGGAGTAATTACCACCTTCCCTCCATGGTGTCCAGTAACAGTCTACGATTTATGGAGTACAGCACTTTCCTCTTTCGGAACAGAATCCATTCTGTATGCATGTGCCACAATGGAACGGCCTGTATTTGTATCATGGATATCTATGAGAAATGCCTATAATTATGTTTCCTAAAAGTACTCATGTGCCACATTTAATGCAGATCAACGCCAAATACAGAATGCAAGTTGTTTTAGTAATGTTACTACGCACGTGGATTGAGAGCGTTGACGTCAACAGATCACATAAGGTTCTTTGAGGCGTTCTCCAGAGATGGCAGTTTGATATCGCGATATACAGCCTCAGCCATGTTAGGATGGAAACAAGCGTATTCACGTTAAATACATGAAGCGTAGAGGCGTGGAAATGGGAAACGGTGATGATGATGATGATGATGATGATGATGTTTTCGCTATAACTAATTAACCATTATCCTCGAACAGCAACTACTCTCCTCATTATCTTTGTAACTGCTTACCTGATATGTTTCGTCAGATCTTTGTAGTGTGATTTTAGAAGAAGTAGAAGAAGTCTACAGTTCCGCAACCGTACTTGGGTCAGTGAACGTTAGAAAAATATTCAATGCCGGGTTGGGTAGCTCAGGCAGTAGAGCACTGGCTTTCTGTGCTCAAGTTGGCAGGTTCGATCCTGGCTCAATCCGATGGTATTTGAAGGTGCTCAAATACGTCAGCCTCATGTCGGTAGATTTGCTGGCACGTTAAAGAACTCTTCCTTCCCTCCTTCCTTCCTTCTTTCTTTCTTTCTTTCTTTCTTTCTTTCTTTCTTTCTTAATCTACTTACCCTTAAGGGTCGGTTTTCCCCCGGACTCAGCGAGGGATCCCACCTCTACCGCCTCAAGGGCAGTGTCCTGGCGCGTGAAACATTGGGTCGGGGATACAACTGGAGAGTATGACCAGTACCTCGCCCAGGCGGCCTCACCTGCTATGTTGAACAGGCGCCTTGCAGGGGGATGGGAAGATTGGAAGAGATAGACAAGGAAGAGAGAAGGAAGCGGCCGTGGCCTTTAGTTAGGTACCATCCCGGCATTTGCCTGGAGGAGAAGTGGGAAACCACGGAAAACCACTTTCAGGATGACTGAGGTGGGAATCGAACCCACCTCTACTCAGTTGATCTCCCGAAGCTGAGAGGACCCCGTTTCAGCCCTCGTACCACTTTTCAAATTTCGTGGCAGAGTCGGGAATCGAACCCGGGCCTCCGGGGGTGGCAGCTAATCACACTAACCACTACACCACAGAGGCGGACTAAAGAACTCTTACGAGACAAAATTCAGGCACCTCAGAGTCTCCGAAAATCGTAAAAATTAATAACATTATTATATAACATTCAAGTGTGAAAATCGAAATACAGTAACTTGTAGACAGGACGTACGACGACAGTGTTCAATATCTCTTATAAAGAGGAAGGACCAACGTCTCGAGCAACGAGAGTCTTACCTCGGCATGACGTCGTCGAGTGATGAAGTGACTGACTACTATCTTGAGGTACTAAAATCGCCGTGCCGCGCGGCTAAAAGTGCAGCTTTGGACTCAGGCTAGGTGAAACGTCAACTGAGGTGAACGTTGCATTCTGCTCAGTGAGTTCTACTCGTATACGACGAAGAAGAAATTAAGCAGTTAACATTTGAGGAAACTGTGGTGCAAAGGAATGCGAAAACTCTTTCTTTGCAGAATGTTGCGAAATAAATGGCTTCAAAATAGTCGAAAACTCATTAGGTAGGACAGACTTGTCAGAATTCCATAAAGTCCAAAATCACTACTACCGAGCATCATAAGGCTTATTGGGAGCGTCTCAAAATCAAGGCGGGAGAGTGTCGTGAGCAGAGTTCCATGCTACGGAAGCCCCAGCCGAACTCATCTACGGCCCCAGAGGTGGAAAATGATCTGGAACTCATAGATGTGGATACTGATCTCCCTGGTCTGATGGACTTCGTCTTGAAGACGTGTAAATTAGTTTAGAATTAGAACAATAACATTTCAACCCGTACTGACTAGATACTTTATTTCGACATTACTTCCTATTATCTTAACTACTCTATTTGGCTAAATTTCTTACGAATCATTGTTCCTCCATAATAAACATTTTTAACATCACCAAATATAACACTACATAATTTTATTAAATCTATTCATAATCAGAAGGAAAACGTTACTTCTCTTACAGCTGAGGTGGAATTTTTATTTTCATGAGTAATGACTGTACGTAAAAATCATGCCACCTGTATAGGTTGGGGGGCTCAATTTATGTTCTGGCAGGTGTTGACTTCCCGAGAAACGAGATATTTGCGACCGAGCTCATAAAACCCTGGCTCCAGTATAGTATGTTCTGACGATCCTCCTTATAACCACATACCCGCTGCTTCCAGATATTTTCTTTTTTTTCCAGTTTTTCATTGACATTCATATAGGTGCATGGATCAAATAAAACCTTCCCTGCCTCAAGAATAATGTGCTCGATTATTAAAACTCTTCCCTTTTCTTAGAGTGCTGGTTTAGCAAGTCTGTGAGTGCAAGAATAACCGAAAGGGAGGAGTACATTATCAGAGATTTCTTGGCTAGTCAACACACGGAGGTTTATTTACATTTTGTCAGTAAAACGGAGCAATTCCGTGCTTTTAGAGCGAGTTTAAATGGCTATTTACCGGGCGAGATGGCCGTGCGGTTAGGGGCGCATAGCTGTGTGCTTGCATCCGGGAGACAGTAAGTTCGAACGCTACTGTCGACAGCTCTGAAGATGGTTTTCCGTCGTTTCCCATTTTCACACCAGGTAAATGCTGGGACTGTGCCTTAATTAAAGCCACGGCCGGAGACCGTCTCCTAAAGAATTTAAATTAAAAAACAATCTGTATTTTTCCGCACAGAATGTTTTATTGTCTGTTTACGCTATGAATACCTTTGCATTTGTTCGTTTTGTATGTATGCACTTTTATCATCATAATCATCATGTATTTAAGTTAGTAGTATGCAAAATAGCCAAAATAAATAAATAAAACTCAAGCTCCAAATTATTTCTAGATAAACTCTGGAGCTCTCGTTATGTTACAGATTACAAGTAAAGCCATCTTCGTACAGGTCATGGAGGTCTTTAGAGAAGTGGGATAAACGCTTCCACTAACGGCAATCTTGGCACCAAGTGGTATAGAGTGGTTAGCTATATTTCCGGTCGCCTGTACTACCAGGAATACCTGGTAGTCATTATGGATGTAGGATTAGTGAACCATAGGGCCATGTGACGCTCTAGAAGTAAAAATCTTGTTTCTTAATTTGTTCCTCTTTTTGAAGGGGAATCGAACCCACGTCCCTCCAGGTGAACCGAGCACGTCCTTACCACCTCCGCTAGGCTGTCCCTTGTTAGGGATAACATTTGCTACACACTACCCTTAAAGCTACCTATCACTTTCCTAAAAATAACCGAACTACGAAAGTTTATGGGCAAAATGTTTGTTCCCGAGAGTAAGATAAGGAATATGGGGTGAAGTATACAAAATTTGGCGCTCTTTCTTCCACACACAACAGTCCACTCAGTTTTTAAGTCAGGAAATGTAGTCTATGTATTTCGGAGGTATACGGCCAACACTGCTGTTTAGGTTATACCATCTGGAGTGATCAGCACTATCAGAACACAATTTATGTCCTTTTCCCGAGTCTGCGACCAGAGCAAAATGATGTCGGCAAATTCTTGTCAGGCATTAGTTCCTATTTCTTTCTTTCTTTCCTTCAGATTTTCTTCCTGAACGCCAAAATGATTCAGAGGTACCTACAAGCTCCCTACGGAATTACAGGACAATATCCTAATTAGCATGTTTACAGCAATCAGTTGCAATTTTAGGAAATCATTTGAATATTATTCGAGATACCTAAAATTCGAGGAAGAAATAATTTCTTCCAATTTTTAATTTTTAATTATTCTGTGTCGACACAGGAGGACCACTTCGAACCAGATTGTTAAATAAGTAAATATCTCAACAATAGGAAGGTTTTATGCGAACCTGAAGGCAGTGTAGTCCATTGGTTTGGACTTCTTGAACGTTTACTACTACTACTACTCCTACTACTACTACTACATATTGTTTGTTGGACAAGAGAACAATCACCGTAGAATATTTCCGAAGAATAGATTTCCGGACCGACTGAAGAATACGCATCTTCTGTGCAATTGGTAAGCATTCAACAGAAAGGAAAATAAATATACAAATACTACCGCGTTGTTGAACTTATTTTGAGGGCAAAATTCCGGCACTTCGGCGTTTTTGAAAATAATTATTATAATTATTAATTAGGATGTAGTTTTTTATAAATAGAGTACAAGAAGGGAGTACGAACCTTTGCAAAATATCCTCCGACTGGGCCGGGAATCTCAGCCTCGACTGGTAATTTCTTCTAATTCGAGGACTGCGTGCTTGTGCTTGTAATACAAATCTCTTCATTTACACACACAACCACGTAATTGTAGAATACATCAACCCAAATAGCGTTTGCGTCAGGAAAGGCATCCGAATGTACTGCTGGGCCAAGTCCACCCCACCAGGGTGTGGGAAAAAGATGCAGAAGTCCGTAATTTCAAGCAAGGAATAGCAGGTCGGATCATAACTGCCACTGGAGATTTCCAATAAGAAATTATTTCATCCATTACATTATGCTTAAATAGTATAAAGAAATTCTTTTCAAATCCTTGAGTGGCGACAGTACTTCGTCAAAGCTGGCTGGAAAACAGACTCCAATTTTCTTCAAAAGTACAGCACGAGGTAATGCCCTCAATTAGCTAACCTTTCATTAGCATCGTTCACGACTTAGAAGAGATATAGGTGTTCAGACCTACATTCCATAAAAGTACTGTAGCAAGGTCAGTCGTGAACATTGAGGTCACGCTTTGCCAGTGTTGTACCATTACCTTATCTCTGTGAAACACTTTGCTTTCTAACGTGATGGACAGTAACAGGACAGCAGACAATCCGTATGTCAAATGTAGACCACAATGAGACGACAGGCAGCATAATCCTAGGAACTCATACGATCTCCAACTCCGCCTAGTACATAATAAATTCAGTATAATGTACGGCGGTAATTCAAATGAAAACATTTTTTTTTTCAATTTCTTCTATTGAATGAAAGTGATACACAACTGTATCATTTTTTTAAGCAGGCTCCGTTATGTTTAACGCAAGTCCTCCACCGTTAACAAAGTGCATGTGTTGCTCTAGAAAATATATCCTTTGGTTGTCTGCCTTCATTAATCATCTTCATCCGAACGGAAAATCTATCCTCCCCGTGCCTCTTTAAGTGGCTCAAACATGTAGTAATCAACACAGCCAAGGTCTGGCAAATATAGTGGATGTAGTATGGTGCTGAACACTGTCATGCTGCTACTGTGACAAACAAAAATCGCCATACTGAATAATTCGTGAATGAATTCCGATAGGTTTCACACCTTCACTACTCACAAACAGAATAATTGTTCTTACGTGGGACGACCACTGTTACACTAGTACTTCGAGTCTTCGATGGCATTTACTTGTCTGCAAGGTGCTGCCACTTGTAAGATAATCGTTGAAGACCTTTGTCACAGTACTGGCAATGGACAGAATCGTGGGATGATATTTCGCATTCTCGTTACACCTTTAAGGCTTTAATTTGACTCACCTTCGTAAACAAGGAGGAAAAAAACAGTAAACGATTGAAATCCTCCCTCATTTCTTTGAACCAAAAACATATGCCAGTTCCCTGTGCAGTCATTTCATCTCCTTTATAGCTCTGCACTTCATTATTTCAAACCAAATATCTAAATCGGGTAATGAATTGGAATCGCTCTTTGGCAATATATTAAGACCTTAAGTTTATACATATCATAGTGTTGTCCGGCTCCATGGCTAAATGGTTAGCGTGCTGGCCTTTGGTCACAGGGGTCCCGGGTTCGATTCCCGGCAGGGTCGGGAATTTTAACCATCATTGGTTAATTTCGCTGGCGCGGGGACTGGGTGTATGTGTCGTCTTTATCATCATTTCATTCTCATCACGACGCGCAGGTCGTTTACGGGAGTCAAATCAAATAACCTGCATCTAGCGAGCCGAACATGTCCTCGGACACTCCCGGCACTAAAAGCCATACGCTATTTCATTTCATCACAGTGTTAAATTGGTGACTCACTAACCAAGCAAGACACAGATCTCTCACTATCCGCCCCCACTTCTCTACTTCGTGTTGCGACCTCTCACTAAAGCAAAATGGATAATACAATATTCAAACTTCCAGGGATGAAAGAACAAACTGGAACAAATATGTATAGCCATACGTCGTAAATTTATAATTGAGGTACTCTTAACTTGACTAAGAATGAAACAATCTGATATCTGAAACATCATCACTCGAGACGTTTACGATCTAAATGGTTATCTTTCCACCTCTGAACCAGGGTTACACCGTTGCACAGTTTGTATTGCATCAATGCCGCAGTTTTCAACGAATGTTTTGGTAAAGGATTACAATTAAATTCATTATTTAAATTACAGTACACGCATGGACAGAGAGAAGCACGAAAACAAAACAATTGAACACAAAATGTCTATGGAAATTAGTGGACGAGAATGATTGTAGTCTTCAGATCTCCAACAAAGGCACAGTTCACTGCCTCTTGCCAAATTTTGCCCCGTATGAAAAGAAACAGCCGTATTCGAGAGTTATTCTACTGCGCACACTAGCCATGGAACTCAGATAACCAGAGTGTGTTGACACTAACAGATTTAGATCGCAGGGTATATGATATGGCTGGCCGTCTAACCAAATCAATCATACAGAGCAAACAATTAACTCCATGTGCAATCACATGTCACAAATGAATCGTAACGCAAAAGACCACTGGGCAAAGGATTAAAAAGGCAGACAGTTTTACCGACAGCGAACATTAAAAACAAGCCTAGTGGTCCTGCAAAATATGGTGTAAAAGTCAGCATCAATGAGAATCATGTTGCTTTCCTATCAAGCTTTACAAGAACATTCATTTATACACCTTCACTAAATCTGTTCGGAGCTTGACATGACTGTCAACAAGTGGAAACTCTGGAGCCTTTGAACGTTAAGGATTTATTTATTTATTTATTTATTTATTTATTTATTTATTTATTTACTTATTTATTTATTTTATGGCTTTGTATGTGGGGAAGTGAGGGCTCACGGCCCTCTCTTGATGATGGTGATGATGATGCTTGTTTTTAAAGTGGCCTAATATCTAGGTCATCGGCCCCTAATGGTACGAAATGAGATGAAATGTTATGACAATTTAAAAATCCATAATCCTCCACTGACCAGATTCGAAAACGCGAGGACGAAAAATGAATTGATGGATATGACGAAGACAAACAAAGTCACCTCCGTACAGGCCATGAAGGCCCTTGGAGGAGTGGAAGGTAAAAGCTTCCACCATTGTTAACCGCGGCAAGTGATGGGGTAGAGTGGTTAGCTCTACGCCCGGCCGCCTTTGCCCCCAAGAATTAACCTGGTACTCATTTTTGGTGTAGGCTGAGTGAACGCACCTCCGGAAGTGGAAATCTCGTTTCTTAAATTTTTCGACTTCCTGGCGGGAATTCGAACCCACGTCCTTCCGGGCGAACCGAGCACGCCTTTACCGCCTCGGCCAGGCAGCCCCTTGATCGATATGAAGTTAAAACAATCACTGGATCTAGGTGGCGTTGGTTGGATAAGGTCGTCAACGCAACACAACCCAAAATGACGACCTATATGTGGCTATTTCTGCGTTGCGTTGTCGTACCGTCAGTGTCAGAGAACTGTAACAAGACCACAGTAGGGCAATGGCAGTCACGGTATCCGATCAGACTGTAAGCAACACGTTACGTGAAAGGAATTTACGACCCAGATGACCTGTTTGAGTGTCTTGATTTAAGCGGCAACATCAAGCAGCCCGCCTTCTTTCCGCACGTAACCACGCCAATAGGCAATTTCGCCACTGGGGAGCTGTGATGTTCACAGACGAGTCACGATTTTCCTTGACTTGAAGTGATGGCCATGTACGTGTATAGAGGGGCTCCGGTGAGCTTTACTTGCCAAATGTTATGCAGCAAGTGGGCTCAAAGTTCTGTGATAGTGTGGAGTGGCATTCCTTCATAAATCACGGCATTGTCCGTGAATTCATCAATCAGATCCTGTTAGACCATGTGGTGGTTGGTGCATAGGGTGTTGGCCAAGAAATCCTTCTCATACAAGACAATGCCAGGACGAATGTAGCGGGCGACACCAGGGACATTCAAGTGATGGAATGGCCAGCGCTGAGTCCTGACCTGAATCCCGTTGAGCACGCCAGGGACATGCTTGACAGATGTATTCATGGTCGTCCTGTTGCACCACTGACTCTCCAGCAAGTCTCGCAGGCTCTCATTGAAGAATGGGAATGGATACCGCAGAGTAACCTCCGTAGACTTGTACGGAGTAGGTGTCAGGCTGTGATAAATGCTTACGGAGGGCATACATGATATTAAAGCTCTCAAACTCGCAAAATCACTGGTGACTGAATGAGCGGCTATTCCCTTTGTTTCTGACACTGTTCTGGCATTTAAGCCTGTCTTGTAAAATGCATGGGAATCTAATTAATTATTGTGTAAATTACCTGTAAAGAACGCAGGCATTTCAGGGAGCATTGTACTGTTATATGCAGTGAGGCATACGTTCAAGAACACGTTCTGATGATTCTTTTCGACGGTGCATTTCATGAGCAAATATAGGGTATTATTTTAATATTATTTATTACGAATTACAAGTTAACATAATTTTTACTACTAATTAAATTAATTATCCCTGGGACTGTGCCCAGAGAGTTCACCCTTAAAACTGGCAGCGTGACTGACGCCAGCAAATATGTAGACCAAGCTAGTGAAAGACCACATCCATTTGTTTGTCAAAACGATGTGGAGAGGATTGATGTGGTTAGTGTTGAAGGAATAATGACTGCCCGTAAGGTTCTGGGGAGAGTTGTTGTCAAGCTCTTTATGACTATCGTAAGAAATGAGATGTACAACCACCTTGATAACAAAAGGTGAAAACCTAAGTAGTTATTCTTCTTCTTAATATTTTCCTATTTTGGGTTTCACACATCAGAGTTGCCGTATCGAACCAATGTTTCAAGAAAAGTGAATATATCTCCGGGTCATCAACATCATGCGCAGTGTTCTCCCCTTAAATTTTGGTCAGCTGGGAGGCAGAAATGAGTAGCCGGGCGGGGAGTACGGCGTAAAAAAATAGGATGATAAAAATTTCAATTTATTCCCCCCAAGGCATTAACAATAATATTAGGCAGGTAAACATTAACTGCAAAATTGAACTGTTTTAGTGTTATCACGAAGAAAACATGACAGAGTATTTTGAACTTCTAGTGTTCTACTGCTCGTTCATTATCACTCGGTTGCTGTGGAGTGCCGGACGGGTTTGTTACGTCCCACGGAATCGAATGCTCGCATGCGATTCCACGCTAATCCAGACACCGCTCGCGCATGACACTGCGTGATAAGCTAAACATTTAAACTCCGATGTAACCTGTGCAATTATGCTGAAAATAATGAGATTTTTCATTTAAATAATTTACAGTATTTACATTTTAATTTGGAACACACAATGACTCAAATATGTATTAATATTACGTAAACCGAGCGAGTTGGCCGTGCGTTTAGGAGCGCGCAGCTGTGAGCTTGCATTCGGGAGATAGCGGGTTCGAACCCCACTGTCCACAACTCGGAAGATGGTTTCTCGTGGTTTCCCCATTTTCTCAACCGGTAAATGTACCTTAATTAATGCCACGTCCACTTCCTTCCCACTCCTAGCCCTTTCCCATCCCATCGTCGCCATAAATCCTATGTGTGTCGGTGCGACGTAAAGCAACTAGAAATGTTGTGTAACTAGCATATATCTAGGTTATGATAGCCGGGCAGTCAGAGAAAACGGCCCATTAGAAAGGTCCTAGGTAGAACACTGATGCGACTCTAATGTAGACAATATTAAAACTCACGTACGCACACAACGTTCATTCACACGGAGCTGATCAACACACACAACTCCGAATATTAGAACAAACTTACCTTCAGAATACGGCGGTACTAAGCATTCACCTTATTTCTACTTTGATTCGCATACTGTTCCTACGAAGTTAGAAATGCCTCCATCTGCTGACACTTAATTGTTTGCTAGTGGTTTAACGTCGCACCGACACGGATAGGTCTTATGGCGACGATGGAATAGGAAAGGACTAGGCGTTGGAAGGATGCGGCCGTGGCCTTAATTAAGGTACAGCCCCAACATTTGCCTGATGTGAAAATGGGAAATCACGGAAAACCATCTTCAGGGCTACAGACAGTGGGATTCGAACCCACTATCTCCCGGATGCAAGCTCACAGCTGCGTGCTCCTAACTACACGGCGATACTTAATAAACACCATATTCCCCCATTAGTGGTTCAACAGGCTATAATCCCGGCTGGCGCTCATAACACAAAGCTAAAGAATGAATGCACGGTTGATTGGTCGTAATTTATAAATCCCTTCTATGAGTACATATCCTTTGTTCCACGCAAAGCGCTATAATGTTGCAATAAAAAGCCTCGTGGGGATGAAGTGAACGCCACAAAAGCGTTTCGAGAGAGGGCGTGGGTTATTTCACTGCGTGTAGCCTCCCCAATTTTGGAGGGTGCAAGAGAACTGTCTAAACAATTATTAATCCACGGCGTAATAAAAGAATCGATTCTGTGAAGGTTTATCTTACTTCTGGGCCAGCACATTTACAGTGCATTGTCAAGGAAAAAATCAGAAAGAGAACTCTGGTTGAATAGATATTGGGGTGGATGATTGCTCATCAAACAGACGATGCCGTTATCATACATGCACTCGTCAGGGGTGAGAGATACTGCATAGCGGTTCTAGTTGAGGTATCGTGAGGGACAGCCATGTGTACACATAGTTTGTGCGATGCTTAGCCCTTCAAGTGCTGACCGCGCCCAATAATACTTTGGAGATATCACAGGATCCAGTGTTTCAACATGGCTACATTATCGGTTGTTCGTGCTGGTAGATGTTTTTGTAATTAAGCGAGTACACAGTAAACAGACACCATCACAACCAGTGGTGGCTGCTCGCGACCACACGATGAGCTGCGGATCTGAATAACAGAATAGTGTTAAAGTTAAAAACATCTGCTGGAAGTTTATAATTCCAAGAATATTAAAATACGTCCGCAGATATAAAGCATTACAAGCATGTGCTTTGCTACCCTCCCTACTACTTTTCAGGAGAATGCTGCTAACCAAAATTCAGGGTAACAGGCATTGTTAGACACGATGGATATATTCCCACGAAGAAGTTTCAGTATTAGTAGTAATACCATTCGCTATGTAGTCGCTCCCTGTGACGAATGGTGTGGAAGTGTTGCTCGGAGTCTGTTGGTGTATGCATTTCAGTGGGATCGGTAGACTGGTGTGTTTCTGGCTGGATAAGAAAAGCAACGGGAAAGTACGTTCCTCTTCATTTCCTAGTATTCCTCATCACGGACGCCTAGGCTACCTACGGCAGCTGATGGTGGATCTATTAAGGATCCAACCAGCCTTCGGGATGAGTACTAAATATTCAACGTCAGGAATTAGATTGCTACCCTACGTAGACATAGCACCAGTGAGAGTCTCCACTCTAACAGTTTAGGGACCACAGTAAACTGGACAGTCCTAGCCACCCGAGCACAAAGAGGACCTTCGGATCCCAAGGTAGCAGGTTCAAGCCCGGCAGGAGTAGTCGTATTTTTGAAGGGCGGAAAACTTCCATTCAGCACTCCATATCGTAATATGTCGTCATGTATAAGATCTCTGGTGACACATTTGGTGTTTACCCGACAAAATTCATTAAATCTCAGCCATAGACGTTCAAGAGAGTTTCGGTTTACTCGGTCTGCCATCTAGTGGGCCTAGAGTAAAACGGAAAGTCTAATAATAATAATAATAATGTTATTTGTTTTACGTCCCACTAACTACTTTTTAAGGTCTTCGGAGACGCCGAGGTGCCGGAATTTAGTCCCGCAGGAGTTCTTTTACGTGCCAGTAAATCTACCGACACGGGGCTGTCGTATTTGAGCACCTTCAAATACCACCGGCCTGAGCCAGGATCGAACCTGCCAAGTTGGGGTTAGAAGGCCAGCGCCTTAACCGTCTGAGCCACTCAGCCCGGCTAACGTAAAGTCTAAATTGACCAGCAGACAGGCAGACGGCGTCAAATCGAAATGATGTCTGCACACGGTAGCTGAGGCATTATTATTATTATTATTATTATTATTATTATTATTATTATTATTATTATTATTATTATTATTATTATTATTATTATTATTATTATTATTATTATTACTATTACTATTATGTAAGCTAATATTACACGTGTGGTCCTGACAGAGTGAGGCGCTTTCAACGGTATCAACAACATTTTGCTTTCTCAAATTCAAAGATGGATACCTACTTCGCCAATACTATCGGCTACGATGGTGTAATTTATCGAGCATGTTATAATTAAACATTATACAGGTTTTATTTTTATGGTTTTGTGGATTGTAATACCATATCTGAGAAAGTACGAGTTCTCATCGTAGGTTCTTTCATTCGCCGCTTTAATCCACTAGCAATTATACTTCCAAGGACTTCCTTCCGCATGAACGGATGCACAAGTAAGCTACAGTGGATGTATTGTTGTCTCAGCCGTTGCAATTTCCACCTACAAGGGCGAGAAAATGAAAGAACTTTCAAAGAAATGATAACACTTTCTATATTTTTATGTCAAAATAGGTAGATATCGAGGTAATTTTCCATCCTCTTACTTATTGAGATCGTCACTTGATGAAAATTCAGCCCAGTTTTATGGCCGGATGACCATCCTGACACCAACCCTATGTGGAGGGATGTATTCACTACTGCGTGTTTCTGTGGAGATTGGTAGTGCGGTGTGCTGTATGTAGATGAAGACAAGTGTATTTAGATGAACACAAATACGCAGTCCCCGAGCCAGAGGAATTATATATACGCAGATAAAATCCTCCATTCCGTCGAGGATCGAATCTGGGGCCCTCTCATCTGAAGGCCAATGCGCTGGTCACTGAGCTAAGGAGCCACATATCGAAACAGTTTTCCATATTCCGCGAAAATGATTTACATTAGAGCTAATAACTGCCGCGCTGTTCTACCTCAACGCCATTATATATGTATGCATGTGTCTGTAGGTATTTATGTATTGATGTAATAAAAAGAGAACGACGGAAGGTTTATCTTTGGATGGAGCGAAAAACAAGTGGCTATGGATAGGAATATCATCTATCGGAGTTATATGTTACAATAACACTTAGTGGTAATGGCCAGAACTCATAAATGATCCTATTCAAAACCACATGTTTCTTGCGTGACTCGAAGTTAAAAAAAGGGGAAAAAATCCCTTAGTAGCTAATATCGCGTATACGAACTATTCTTATAGATGCGTGGTACTTTCAGAGATATCGACAACACTGCTTTTCCGATTTCGAAGTTTAACAGATTCCTCGTAAATAGGCTACTTTTATCTCAAAATGTTGATTCCTTACGTCAATGTACGGCAATTAAGAGTTCATAATTTTAAATGTACAATATTCTTATTTAGGTGACATTTTAGAGACCATGTCATAGTTCGCGACTGAACGCGAAACGTAAGATATTCATCGCAAATGTTTCGCAGAAATAGGTATTGTTGCTTAACGCTATCCATACATATACAGTGTTACTGAGCTGTTAGATTGTGTACGCTGCAGATACGAGCTTAACTACAAACGAACGCAGACTTAGAATGTTAATATACTTTAATTTAACGTACAGGAGAGCTGGTTCTGAAAGTAAGTTCTTGCAAGATAATCCAGACAGTCAATGTTCAGACGTTAAGGTATGCATGGTAAGGAAGTAATTGAAGACACAATTTACTTTCATGATATTCTTCCTCTCGACAACATCTCTCTTTTTCTAAACTGAAATATTGTTTCTGTATGAAAGTTCTTAGCTACTATTTATTGACTTCAGATTAAAAATATCGACCTGTCCCGAATAGACCAGTGACTTACAACCAGATTTTGATGCAGTGATAGGTTACAGGATAGCGCCCTGGTGAACGGGCTTCCGAGGCTCCATTTCGATACCCGTCTAGTATAAGGATTTTGAATTTTCGTTGAGGGCTGGAACGGTTTCAATTAGCTTTGTGAGACTAACTGACGAGCTGTCTCATACGAGAAACTACAGACTCAGTCGTGGAAGTAGAGCGGTTGATGGCACGCTGACAACGTAAAGCTCTATAATACCATCTAGCACGGCAGTGCCCAACTTGGCGGAGGTCTTAACGGCCTATAGGAGTCACGGCTTGTTTGGTTTGGTTTGGTTTGGTTCAAACGCATTTAGGCCCGTATTTATTTGCCTGTAGAACGCTTCTGCAATAAGATTTACACACACATAGGGTACATGGTCCAATAGAACCCCTACAATTTATGCAATTTCCCCTACATAACCGCAGAATAGTGTATTTAGTCACTTGTTAGTTGTCAAACAAGATAGCATTCTAAACTATTATAGCCTAGCACACAAATCCGGACTCTCAACTGAATATTATCATATCAGCGTGTCCCGCACGAGTTCTTACCTCTTCCATACTCCTGTCATTTTGAATATCGACCGGTTCCAGGTAGGTTGTAAGTGGATGAATCCTCAACGCTGAAAATTATATTAGAAAGGACAACACTGAAAAATCTGATCTTGTCTGTCCCGTGCGTTGCCTGTCCGAGCGGAACAGTTGCTGTAGCTGCCCGGAGAACAGGGATTCTGCTTGGAGTGTCGAGGGCAGTCATAATTTCAGGTCTTCCATCTTAGGAGAATCACGACTGCTTAAGGGAAACTATCCTGCACGGCCATTTCTAAGGAGGAGGAGGAGGAGGAGGAGGAGGAGGAGGAGGAGGAGGAGGAGGAGGAGGAGGAGGAGGCTGCAATGACAAACCTTGAAATACCCGGTGATGTGATGGGAGACCGAGCCTTGAATAAGACGAGGTAATTGGAACAGATGCGGGCTACAATGGTTGCGTAGATATTTAAAGGTTACCACATTATAGCGTGGAAAGCATAGAAGTAGTGTAGGCTATGTAGAGACAATGGAAATAATATGAATGGTATTAGTAAGTAGGTGGCTTAATTAGTAAGGAAATTAAACTTCATATGAGTATAATGTTCCATTTTTAAAATTTACACTTTTCTCAGACTTACGATTCCCCTAATGGCTATCATCAAATCGCAACTCATTCAGCCACTACTCCGACACAACTTTGTGATGTGCGTATATATCCTCCAATGCATGTATTTCTATTCCAGGGGATTCTCACTGTTATGTTATTTATTTTATCCGTCACATTCCTTCGTAACCCCTATTTTAGTTTACTGTCAGTTATTTGAGAAAATCATTATTATGCTTCGACTTGTTACACTCTTACCAGTACTTTTATTACTTCTGTTTAGTTTTATCTGTTGGTTATTTTGGCCGTAAATGAAGTTGTTTGCGAGGTTTGAGTTTTTAATTACATTTGGGATTAATGTGTAATTCTTTGTCTATTTGAGTCTGTCTGTTACCTTGGCATGTGGAAATGGCTGATCCGCTTGACATTTTCATACTTGTGCTCCTGTTAGCCGAACATGAAATCTAGGCTAAGTATGTTTTTTGTAAGCCAAAAGGAAAAGGGGTCGAAGGGGAAAGGAAGGTCATAACAAAAATTCCCTGATGGAGAAATACCGGAAATTGCTCATTTTAAGCGTCTGGAAGCGACAAACCAAACTAAAAGGTCAACTAGAACACCAAAGGGCCTAGGTCACAAAGTTTAAGATTTTTGTATTACACCCCGTTCAAACCCTAGAAAAGGAATCTTTCTTTAGTGAAGCATGGTGCGGTAAGGAGTACGGTAATTATATCACCAGGTTTCTCTGTGTCGCCACTTACCACGTCCTCACTGTTCAGCATATTGCATACCCATAAATATATTTTCAATTATCTTTTTGAATACACGTGCTGCCGAGTTCAACATACCAACATAAGTATATTCTCTTTGCCGTTCGTTTTGCTAATTTCGACTCATCAAAGTAAAAAGAATATAAATTACCCTACAGTATTCCAGCTAGTGTAGCATAGAACTTAACAGAGACTGAATGAAAATGAAGTTATAAATTCCAACTATGTGACACTGAAAAGTAAGACTTCTAAACAAACTTACTATAGTTTACGAGATGTGGCCATTTGCATATTAATTCACACACCTCATTTCGGATGGTAACTCTGGTGTTCTACCAATTGGAAAATAATTCTCATCAGTCACCAAAACTCTTTTGATTCTTTTGGACAATATCATTAAAACTTATTGAATTGCTTCATGAAATATATTACCTCTCCGATCACGTACACTATCATGAATACTGTAAATAAGCCGTCGCGAGCTTTTCAGAAAGTTAAATCAATACGCACCCATGGCGTGGTTCGGTCGTTTAGGAGAATACAAGCCAACTTCAGTTAATAAACTCACCCGAGGATGTTGGGATGTGACAGCTTGTTCATAAGCTGCACCTCCTTGAGCATATTCGGCCTGTTGGACCGCAACAGGTTCATCTTGAGCACCATCACTTGGCCCGTCGTTCGATGAGTCACCTGTAACAACCACATACTTCGAATTACTCCGGAGAAGTAGTACATCTCACATTATGAAGAGCATTACATTGTAAAGCTATGGTAGTTAGAAGAAATCCTTTAGAACATGGTAGTGTTTTAACACACAAGCAGAAATCTCCCTCTTAATAATAATAATAATAATAATAATAAGTGATCTCTAATGTGTGTATCGAATCGTAAAATTGGCGCTGGGCCCAAAGTTCCCTGGCCCGCGAGGCAGTCGTTGAAGACGGCCGAATATAATCCGTTGAAAGTACACCAACAAAGTAACTCCTCCTTTTGCTTTTCGTAAGTTGTTAGTATTCGCTGTTAAGTAGTGCGGCTCCACTGCTAAATGGTTAGCGTGCTGGTCTTTGGCCCAGGCGTTTCCGGGTTCGATTCCCGGCAGGGTCGGGGGATTTTAATCTTCACTGGTTAATTCCGATGGCTCGAGGTGAAAGTATGCATGCCGTCTGTATCATCAGAATTCATTATAGGTAGGATCCATCCTCACAGACGCGCAGGTCGCTTACAGGGCGTCATCTCGGAAGACTTGCACCAGACCTCTTGAAGGGTGACGGGGGAGCGGGGGAGGAGGGGAACATCTTGTTCAAGAGCCCGCTATACTTGAAGAATTTTCTTTTGCTATGTGTTCGTGGCCTTAGTAACGTACGATATTTGCCAGCATAGAAAATATGAAATCATGGAAATCCATCTTCGGAGGTGCCGACAGTAGGGTTAACACTCGTCATATTCCGAGAGTGTGCTTACAGCAATATGATCCGTACTTCAAATTCAGCTTCTACAGTATATGAAGCCTTGTGTAATAAACTGTGTCGATACTAGTTTAAGTATCTGTAACTACCCAGTGATAAAAGGATAAATCATCTTTTTTTTTTAACAAGTTGCTTTACGTCGCACCGATACAGGTAGGTCTTATGGCGACGATGGGATAGGAAAAGGCTAGGGGTGGGAAGGAAGCGGCCGTGGCCTTTATTGAGGTACATCCCCAGCATCTGCCTGGTGTGAAAATGGGAAATCACGGAAAACCATCTTCAGGGCTGACGACAGTGGGGTTCGAACCCACTATCTCCCGAATACTGGATACTGGCCGCATTTAAACGACTGCAGCTATCGAGCTCGGTAAAGGATAAATCAAGAAGAAAGCTAACATTGCCTATATGTCAGCAACCAGTGTTCCTCTCTAGTTGAAATGGGAAGTGACAGAATATCCATGGAGACACCTACGAGACTACTAGCCGGGCTGAATGATTCAAATTGTAGTGTTGGTCTTCAGCGTCAGCGATGGTGGGTTCGGTTCTGGCTCAGTCCAGTGGCATTCGAAGGTGATCAAATACAATACTGGCACGTGAACCAACTCCTGAAGGACAAAATTCCAGCCTCCTTGAAAATAGTAGTAGGCAAATGAAGGAATGGAGTGCGTACATTTTACGAAGAATACCGAATTTGAATGAGATAGCTCTGACACAGTAGCAGGTAATGAATACTGAAATGATACAGGGAGGAAAGAGAACAAAAGAAGGACGTTATAGAAGTGATCAAGACATGCCAGGAGCAGAAGTTTCTCATGACATTGATACTTCCTGCAAACGTTGCATAACAAACTCGTCTCGATTTCAGCTTCCAACACGCACTTCTAATGTCTCCTCTCAGTACACTATTCGGGTACAAAAGAGTAATGAGATTAAACTTTACAGTCCCTAATTATAATTTCGTGTGACTACTGTTAGTCCTTGTAAGGCAGACCGTCCGATGAGAATGGGAGGTATCTGCCGTGTATAGAAAACGGCGTGTTAATGTAGTAGAAAATAGTGTTTTGTGTGCAGTGCGAATTGCAATGATATTGGGGACAGTTCAAAGACCCAGTCCCCGAGCCAGGGAAATTAATCATTTAAGTTTAGAATCTCTGATCGAAGCCGAAGCCCTCTGAACCGAAAAAGACTACGTTGACCACTCAGCGAAGGAATGGGGCACAGTTCCTAATTAACTAATGGAAGGGTTTCACTTCCCCAGGCGGAGCACCTGCCAATTGTTTCCAGACACACTGTAGTGTGTTCAGTAGTTTCCGAGCTGAATTTACATTAAGACTACTGAAATTTAGTGCACTGCACGTGTGCTGCCCTATGTGCCAGAATGGACTGCACGGTGCTCTTCTGGCCACTGTTGCCAACTTAGCGGGTTTTCCGCTAAATTTGGCGGAATTAGAAGAATGTCGGCGGAGAAATATATCATTTAGCGGACAGCGGATTTTTTGGCGGAATTCTAGATTTATTATAGCCGAATTTAGTGTTTTATCCATGTTACGCTTATTTTAAATTTGTAGTCCAATCTGTCTCTGAGCTATTCCGTATTTCTTGTCAGGAACTAGCAGTCACATGAGGAAAACATGTTATTTGGATCTGATGTTATGAGATCATGGTATCATAAATGTAATGCGTGGGGAAAGGGTACTTATCTCTTAGTTGACGAATGACGACAGGTAATGAAACTGTGAGAGAGTAGCATTTATATTTATACTATGAAGGAAGACCGTTTAATGAACTGGCCTGTTCTGTGAGGTAGGGGATTCACCTAGTTTGCACCTGGCAGTAAAATGCCTACAAGTTTTAGCTCGCCGGGTCGCAGGCAGGGGGTTAATCCCAGTGAAACTCGCAGATACGGTGAGTGCAGACATTTACTTTTATTATTATTATTATTATTATTATTATTATTATTATTATTATTATTATTATTGCTCGTTTTTATTGCTCATTATTTGAGATCGGATTTCTTGGCGGAATTTTAGCGGTTTTTTAGTAGTATTTGGCGGATCTTGAAAATATAAGTTGGCAACATTGCTTCTGGCTCCTCGACAGAAGTACGGGTGAGGGGAAGTTATGGTGGTTCATGGAGGAGGTGTTTGTGAAGCTGTTTTCCCTAAATACACGAGATGTGCATTAAAACGCATTTCTTAACAGAGGAATACTCGATAAGACCGTGGCGCAAACAGCACTTTAAGGGCACAGGGTAGGAATTCGCATACATCTTTCATACCAATACAGTAGGCCTATATCCTATTGCCGGGCTGAGTAGCTCGGACGATAAACCCCTGGCCTTCCGAGCTCAAGCTGACAGGGTCGATCCTGACTCTGTTCGTTGTATTTGAAGGTGCTCAAATACGTCACGCTCGTACGGGTAGATTTTTTTTTACGACAATATATCCTATTAAAACCCATCAAAACCTATACAATCTCTTCGTGTGCCAGCTGATCTTGCTGATTTCCCTAGATACATTGGCATGGTACATTTTACCCCAAAACTGTAGTGCCTATGCAATGTATTTTAATATCTTGAAAAAGTATTTGCCCTACCTGCCTGTTAACTTGCTAGTTTGAAAATGATCATCTTATTTCTTTGAGGCACCTTGGATCATGTGGTTCCTAACTCTGGTGAGCTTTCTTATTAGCCCAATATTCCTTCATCTTAGCAAGTGGTCTATTTTACAAATAAAAGAAGGTTTGGAAATATGTTTTAAAGTAGGCCTAACGATTTCTAAAACCCGTTTTCCAAATATATATTTTGCTTTAAAGGATTATAACCTTTCCATAACAAAATTCATACACCATGTATTTTCTTTTTCCTGGCCTTTCTCCAATTACCTGGGGTAGGCACGTTGTGTGGATTTAGCACAGTTTTATGGCCGGTTGTCTTTCCTGACGCCAGCCCTACAATGCGTTTCTGTGGTGGTTTGTAGTTTGATGTCTTGTACGTAAATGAAGATGGTATTAAAAACACAAATACCCAGCCTCCGATCTAGAGGAATTAATCAGACGCCGTTAAAATCCTTGGCCCGGCCGGAAATCGAACCCTGGACTCTGAACTGAAGATCACTAGGCTGACATTTGAGCTAAGGAACCGGACAAGTATGGATCATGTCCACGTACATTATCATATTCGGCATTTCCTCATTGCAATGCTCACCAGCGGACGCCATTGGTTGGTTACATTCGTCAGACTATAGTCTTCGCCAAATGAGATAAGTTTTGGCCTGGAGAGGATACTCATAATTGGCCAATTTGTCCAACCAAGCGGCTGCTATGTTGTCGCGTTATCCCACCCTTTAATTCCTTGAGCTCTGTCATGAAAATGAAAATACACACCCGTTTTCCACCTTCAACCCGGTCAGGAATGGACGGGGATTTGAACCACGGAACCTAGCGGTGACAGGCTGGCGCGCTGCCGCTCGACCCACGGAGGCTTCACTTGAACTCTGCCATCACCGCGTTAAATATTACTTACGCTAGGTGGAAACATATTTATTTCATAAAAATGACCACAACGGAAACAGCTTCCAATCTGAAACAGGCTACGGTGCACGAGACAATATTCACTTATCTCCTCTACGGTCTCCAAGACACAGTTACGACATTCTCCGTTTTGTTACAAGAGACCAATGTTACGGAAACCAATGATAAGATTACATCCTATCTGACACACTAAGGGTTAAACATTGGCTAGTGAAACTTTCACAACGTATTTGTTGAGTATTTCTAACTAATAGTCCAGAATTTCAAAGGCCTAATGCCAACATATCTACAATGGGCGTTTTTCAAATCATGTCTAATAATTTCCCTTTACAGGTGCTCGTATACAGCTGAACTTTCCTGTGGAAAGTATAAACTTACATGAACTATATTTCAACAACAGATAAATCACAGGAAATGTGATCTACTAGACTAAATTGTATTTTTATGTTACGGAGAAAAGTGCACCTGCATATCTTAAAACTGAATGTCTGAGACAGTACAAATAACACTCACAGAGCTCTTCAGAACATCTCTGACCAATATTGAACTACCGGTACCATCTCTTTCTTGATCTGTTTACTTCCAGTTGTGGTCCCTTCCTCTGTAACCGTGTACTGAGCATCGTTTTCCGAGTTTGAGAGTCACTGTTTAACGAGACTTCAAGAGCCGATCGTCAAGTCTATATGGTCTGACACCGTGGTTAGCCAGTTCGAGTCCCGCTGGTGGACTACATCTTCACCATCAAAATGTTGGCCGGCACGCTGGTGATATACCATTTCTGACCACAAGATTGCGTGCGATTTCTGGCTGCGCTTTTATCATTAACTACTACTACTACTACAAAGTCTTGACTACAACAAATCTGTTGCTGTGTTCTTGTCACTTGACAAGTGATAAAATTCTGCTAGCTACAGGAGAAGAGAAAATGAAAGGGATAGTGCTCGGACTTAGCCTAGGCCCCATCTCCTGTTGCGTCCAATTCAGCGTCATTTATTTCAACTGCAACTGGCTTATGCTTTGTACTTTCCTACAGGTCTTCATTAGATAAGGCTCAGAATTGAGCTAAGAGTTAATTATTCCCGTTTAATAATATTATTGGTTTTACGTCCCACAAACCACTTTTCGGAGGCCGAGATACCGGACGTTTGGGCCGCAGGAGTTCTTTTATGTGCCGGTAAATCTACTGACATGAGGCTGACACGTAAGAATGTCATCGGACTGAGCCAGACTAACTCGGGCTCAGAAAACTAGCACTATAACAACCGACCACTCAGCACGGCCTGTTCTTCACTTTGTTCGTGGTGTTAATGTAATACACCTAGAGCACGAAGTATCGGGTCACATAGGTATGTGAGCAGTTCTGATATTCACCAAGTAATTATTAAGAAAATACACCTCAGAAAACCTCAGCGTGAGATGGAATTCGAGACATTGGGAAGTACAGGAAATAAGGAGACTGTGTTTAGTCGTGGTTGTTACTATAGGGGTTATAGGGGTCGGAAGTTGAGGAAAAATTCTTTATTTCTCGAGTGTCCGAAGACATATAGTGTCATTGTAGGCCAGAAAAGGGTGGGTTTTATTTGTCCTTTTTTGCCTCTTTCGTCGTTTTTTGGCTTATAGATTCTTTTTTTAGCCTTTTTCACGTCTTAACGTTTTTTTTGCAATATCACCCTCTATTGAGTGCATTTTACTGGTCATTCTCAAATGGAATCATCATTAATTCATGCTTCATCTCTTAAGCATCTTTTCTCTAGTAAATACATCTATTTGAACCATATCTGAAAAAAGAGGGAATGAAAATGAAATGAAATAAAAAATGAAACTAGTGCTTTAAAACAAGGGGTATAAAATTATGAGCAACGGAAGTGAAATACTGTGAGGAGAAAATTTTGATGTTAGTGTTTTTGAAGAGGAAGATCTCACCTGCTTCAAGTACGAACCCCTAACATCCGTTGGTGAGAGAAGTTTTGAGATGTTTCGCAACGTTTTGAAATATTTTCGCAACGTGCTACCTAAAAACCGACGATTCTTTACACCTAAGAACCTGGAGATGATTACTGTGATATACTTCAAACCCAACTTAGGTAAACTTTCCGAATTCCAATTTCTGTAACCCTGGTGTGGTGAAGCCAAATATGATTCCCAGTTCTACAAATTTCAATTTATTTCTCCAGGATGTTCATCGCTGGTTCGCAAAATTCATTCTCTATGCGAAAAAATATTTCATTCTAAATTCCGAAGGCAGGTCCGAACCTCCGCAGAGATGAGCCTGAGCCGGAGTTTACATGCGGTAGGGTAGCCAGTTCCTTTCCGCTCCTCCATTCTCTTACCCCCCACAAACAGCACGTGGTAACCCATCCAAAACTTGACCACGCCCAATGTTGCTTAACTTCGGAGATCTCACGGGATCCGGTGTGCCAACACGGCTACGGCCGTTGGCCCGCAAGTAGGCCTACTTCCTTTAACAAAGACGCAATTCCGTTCTTTAAATTATGTTAATCTAAAAATATATACTGTCTGAAAGAAGTATTTCTATTATACATTTTTGCGCTAGCCTACCAACAGAAGTTTGCATTTTACATTATGTTCCTTCATCAAATAGGTAATTAAAACTAAAAATATGAATGAATTTTGATTGTATTTTCACGTTCTTTTTGCCATTTTAGGTCCTTTTATGGATATGTTAGGTCTTTTTTAGATAGATTATCTTGGCAACTTCCGAGCCCTAGTTATTACACACAGTATCCATGGAAACTGTGTACTCCACGTGAAGTGATGGAGACGGTACAGATCGCAAAGCAGAGAGCATACCTTAGCTAACATGTCAAGCTAGAGTGGAGGCATTTCCGGAACACTTTGAGAACTCCCCTTTGATGCTCCAGATGGTAACAAGTTGCGCCACAATCACATCAAACAGCGGAGCAACACACGATCAAAGTAGTACTATGCGTACTGAACAGGTTCACTTTCTCCAGCGGCATTCTTCGACGAGATGAAATCATACGGGAACAAAGACACCGAAAGCGAACTGATCCAGTTAACATCATTAAAGCCAGATTTTCTCACCCCACATAACGAATAATGCCAATTTTCTAACTTTCACAAGATATTCTGACACTGTAAGGAAGCCATTCGTATGTTCTTTTCCGTTTTCGTTTTGTGGTTTGAATTAGCTCCGTATACTTGCTACAGATGTGATTTCTTTCCTGTATTTTTGAGGTTTCTGGCATGGAAAAAAGCCATATTGTCGTTTTTACGTGACTACTTATATCGCGATTATAGCCAGTGGACCTTCAATTTTATGCGATACCCGACCCACAAGAATGCGATTAATTTCCGGGTATGGAACCACGGCTGCCTTGGTGAGAAGTCAGTTACTGTTAGGGTAGGACGTTAGTCGTGTTTTGAGAACACTGGTACAAGCAATCTGTGTATCCGGAGAGTATACGTTGCTCAAAATCGTGTACACAGACATTCACTGAACACGCGAACGTTTTGAAATCACGCATAGGCGTTAAGTGCTTTTACACGGAAACTGGAATTAGCAGAGACATTACATCGGCTGCTTAGCCGGGTGTTAGGGGTTCGATTCCGGTTCACAGCAATAAAATTTTTTGCATAAGAATACAGGTTTTCGAACATACAGGAATGTTTTCGATCTTTCTACAAGGGCCGCAGCCAGCTTCGTAGTGTAGAGCTGGTGTGTCCTCACACTCGGAGGCCCCATGTGCGAGTTCCAGCCTGTCCAGGAATTTTAATTCTGGGCAGGAACGGGGTTCACTCAGTCTCGCCGGAGCAACTGAGTGGTCAAGGAAGTCTAGCAGTACAGCTGAGGATGTCGTCACGTTCATCACGTCGAACGCTAGTATCTGCAGGCCATCTGCCTTGGCAGCAGTCCCCTTGGCAGGGCAAGGCCCCGATGGGCCTTTGTTTGTGGGTCTGTGTATATTAGTGCATCCCCTGTCAGGTTACTTACCTGTGCATTTCATAAAGTTTATCTTCCTCGTCTACAATAGTTGTCACTTCATAAAAACCGACAAACTGAATTCCGTTATTTATACCGTTTTCAAACTCATTATATAGAACAAAAATAATTTACTATACACTGTGTTTCAATATGCCTAGTTATTTATCACGGCTTATTGTTAGAGGCCTACGCGGATATACAAAATGTTATCCGCATGCGCTCTTTCTTCATCTGCACCCGCGTCCGCGAATGGCTTTGCCGGATACTGTAAATAACTATATTACACCTAAGATATTGAAACGGACAGATCTGTTAACATAATACAATAGGTCTGATACTATACCTCGCAAAAGCCCCCTACAGTGACATTTTTTTTTTTTTGGAGGGATTTCCTCTCGTGACAACCGCCAATATATTGAGTGGTTCTCTCTCGGAAACTTTGTTCTTTCCTTCCACCAATTGCGGGCAGGAACAAGTCACCATTCTCCTATACCAATTGTCAAGGGTCGCCTAACCACAAGTAAATATAAGAGTATACCTGAGTGAATATCAATAGTTATTTAGAAATTATCAGCAAAATTATCTGCACTGCCATACAGTTTAAATCCGCAAAGACACTAACTTCGCGGATATCGAATTAGTATTGAAACATTTAAAAGATAGAGAAACTGCAAGTGTACCTAAGGCTGAATTGCAGGGTAAGGTGTCATAATGCTTACATTTCACGTACCACCGCTTCGTAACAGACATTTTTCAAGAACTTACAACGCATGTTGATGGGTGGTGGTGGTGGTGGTGGTGGTGGTGGTGGTGGTTTTCTGAGTCAACAGTCCATAGACTGGTTTGACGCCACCCTATCTCGTGCTAACCTTTCCACTAATACGTAACGACTACATCCTACATCTACTCCTGCTTTTCATATTCATGACTTGGTCTACCCTTACCCCTATTAACACCTTATTTTCCTTCAAAAGCTAACTGAACAAGTCTTGGGTGGCTTAAGATGTGTCGTATAATTTTCTCTCTTCTTCTGGTCAAATTTCGCCAAATTGTTCTCCTCTTACCAATTAGATTTACCCATCTCACCTTCAGCATTCTTCTATCATACCACATTTCAAAAGCTTCTGTTCTCCTTGATGAGCTGGTTATTGTACATGTTTCGCTTCCACACAATGCCACGCTCCAGATGAAAGTCTTTAAAAAATATTCTAATTCATATTTCAATTTCAAAGTGAGCAAATTTATTTTCTTAAGCAAGGCCTTCGTTGCTTGTGCTAATCTGCATTTTATGTCCTTACTTCTGCTATCCTTAATTATTCTACTACCCGAGTAAAATAATCATCTCCTTTCTTTACCGGGTGAGTTGGCCGTGCAGTTAGGGTCACGCAATTGTGGGCTTGCATCCGGGAGATAGTGGGTTCGAACCCCACTGTCAGCAGCCCTGAAGATGGTTTTCCGTGGTTTCCTTTTCACATCAAGCAAGTGCCGGGGCTGTGCCTTAATTAAGGCCACGGTCGCATCCTTCCCACTACTAGGCCTTTCCTATCCCAACGTCGCCATAAGACCTAACTGTGTCGGTGCGACGTGAAGCAAATAGCAAAAAAAAAATCTCCTTTCTTTAATCTAATATTTCCTGGGTCGCCTGACTTTGTTCGACTGCACTCCTTTACTTTTGTTTTGGATTTATTTCCATATTGTACGTGTTCTGCAAGACTTGTGTTCATACCATTCAGCAATTTCTCCAGATCATCTGCAGACTCAGACAAAATAATATCATCGGCAAATATGGAAGCTGCTGGACTATGGATAGTGCTGAGTACTGACATTCAGAGTACGATCAGTGCGGATGATTGTTATGAAAGGTGTTGCTCACAGGGTCAGTCGTGCTGAAATAGCACTTTATGGCCCAGTTAGGAAAGCAATGGAAAACTACCTCACTCCTCATCTTACCTAGTACGTCTCATTTTGGCGTCGCCATCGGTTGTTTCTATCTGAGGATCCAACCCACCTCTGAGCTTATGACCTAACAGACATGCAGACAGACTTATAAATTATTCCGTCAGACATGCTACAAAAATGAGAAGCTTCCCTTTAACAAAAATTAAATACCATCTTTAGCAGTAAATCTCGAGGTATGGATCAAGACTGTCAGGATAATCCATATTGTTTCAACTACTCAGGTAACAGATCGAAATGACATCCTGTTCTTGCTTATTTCGTTTGTTAGTGAGTTGAACCTAACTGCATGCGTCGTCCTACTTTATAAATTGAAACGCTGGGCAATATAACTGAGTAGGGGTCAGCTCTGATTGTGGCCTTGTGAGGAGTGGGAAATCTTCAGTCCCACATTATGCATCATATGTCGTATCGTATCATATGTCACGTACATACATACCTCCCTAAATTCATCCGTGGTAAAGAGCCGACCGCCTGATCCCAAGATCGCGGGTTCATTCCTGGCAGAGGAAGTCTGATGTTTCAAGGACGGTATTAAGTCCATTCGGCACTCCATGTCGTACGATGTCAGCATATAAACGATATCTTGTGATACATTGTGTGTGTACTCGACGAAATTAAAACTCAGGAACAGATCACTGAACACAGATCCGCTTCTCTTACATCAGGTGGAGTTAAAAAAAAATATTGAACATCGAAATTGACTCGCAGGCAGCCTAGATGGCGTTAAATAGAAATGCGGTCTTATGGCGACGATGGGACAGGGAAGGGCTAGGAGTGGGAAGGAAGCGGCCGTGGCCTTAATTAAGGTACAGCCCCAGCATTTGCCTGGTGTGAAAATGGGAAACCACGGAAAACCATCTTCAGGGCTGCCGACAGTGGGGTTCGAACCCAATATCTCCCGAATACTGGATACTGGCCGCACTTAAGCGACTGCAGCTATCGAACTCGGTATGATAATTATTATCATAATACACAGAGTGTCCCATTTATCTTGGCCACTCACAGTAACTCAGTACCAGATAATCAAATAAAGTGTTTCAATATAAAATTTTGTTTAACTGGAATGGGGGAAACCGTATTGCTTGGGATTCCACCGGGTAGCATTATGTATTAGTGAGATATAACTTACGTACTACTATCAGTTTCCTTAAATGGCACTATGTATTTATTGTATACATTTATTGGTTTCAAGTTCAATGAAGCTTATAAAGACCTATTCAAAAATTTATGTATGAACTTCATAACATGAAAATCAAATACGATCTCTACTGCCTGTTTGTAGACATTCACATTAGATGTTCAAAATGGTGTCCAGCGATACACAAGTTCAGTCTCAGGATGAATGACAGCACTGATTCATGAATGAGAAGTCCGTTTGATAACCTATGTGGATATGGCGCTTTTTAATACTTACTAAGAAAGCAAAATAATAGGTTTTGCATTTAAATAATTGTCTATCGGTTTTGGTTTTAATAACAAGTGAAACAACAGCGAGGATACTAACAGTATGACAAGGGGCGGGTTTCCAGGGGATCATGACCCCTTTTCCCACGAAATTTCTTCTGCCTTTTTAAAAGTTGGATTTGTTACGAATACTCCATACTACTTTAAAGTGATCATGATTCACCAGATTTGATATTGTCTGAATAATCACCCAATGGTGTAGAACCATACGATTCCAAGATTAAACATTTTTTAAATTTTATTTTGTGAACGGTACACCCTAATGGATTAAGATTAAGTCGCAAGAAGACAGACAATATGTTCTTCAACTTGGCGCAGCCCGGGCAAGCGAGTCCACACAACACTGCCTTCCTTGCTGGAGGACCACTAATGACTGACAAGTTCAAATATCTCGGATCGGTCATCACAACTGATGGTAATATCGACGCAGATGTCAAGCACCGTATCAGTGTTGGTTAGATGAAATGGTGGTCTCTTACTGGTGTTCTGTGTGATAAGCGGATGCCAGTCAAATTAAAAGGCAAAGTGTTCGAAACCATTGTCAGGCCTGCCCTTATGTACATCTCCAAATGTTGGGAAAGGCTGAAAAAGCATGACCAGTGAATGCATGTCACAGAGATTCAGATGTTGCGATGGTCGGCGAGTGTCACTCTGCATGAGAAGGTGCGCAATGAGCATGTGCGAGGATCTTTCATTAAGTTGTGCCCATAAACGACAAGATGGAGAAAAAACAGCTCAGCTGGTAAGGTCACGTCAGAAGAAGTGAAACGCTATTTAGTACAAAAAGCTCTTGCCATCGAAGAGCCGAAGAGAGAAAGAGAGCCTTACTCATGGTGCAATTAATAATAATAATAATAATAATAATAATAATAATAATAATAATAATAATAATAATAATAATAATAATAATAATAATAATAATAAAAGTTATAATTACATTAGTCATGCTATACTTAAGGGAGAGGAGTGTAGCTGATCAACTTCGTGAATTTCATTTGCACATTCTCCAAATTATTAAGTGGGGAAAGCAATTGTAAGCTACGTTACGCCTCCTCATGCCTTGTGGGCTACACCTCGGTGTGGCACCGCTATCGGTTTTTTTTTCTTACTACATAACCTTTGGTGGTGCTTTCTTGAGGATTCAACCAGCCTCCGATCTGAAGACATACCAGAGAGCTGGGGAAACCATCGATAGGGCAGCAAAATCTGCGTGACGACCTTATGAGAAAGCAGTACAGACTTTTTTTATCGGTATAATGGATACAAATTTTGAAATTCTAAATCATTCTAAAAACTCAGTTCGGAGAAATGTTTGTTATATACTTTCGATATTGAGAGCCTGTACTTGTTTCTCTACCTGTAGTTTGTACCTAAATATTCTGCAACACGACAAGAAGTTGCGGGGTTCGAGCCGATCTACCGTCGACAGACTAAGATTAATACCAATAAAGTGGTACTGCACTTTGACGAGCAATGAACATTGCTTTACGATATGTTTCCATGCGAGGCGAATGGGAGTCTCCAGTCGATTGGATTTAATGACTACCTCTCTTGTTCTGTCAGCAGTGATCTCTTTGTACCCTTGACACTGGTTTGCGAAACGATTACTCCGTCGACCCACTCAGTTCCTTTCGTTGCATTGTATTTCACTTCTGTGCAAATATGCCTATAATGGAAGGAAACCTAACTCTCGATGGCATTTAGTCCCGACAGTGTTGTCAGCGTACTCTTATGGAATGTTTCAGGGTATAACGTTAACGGAATATACGAAACTATTTCACCTTGGAATGTAGTAGTGGCATGAAGGGTTATCTCTTATCTTGCATTGGATGTCTGGTATTTAATTTGTGATCTAGGATTTTCTCTGGTTCGTGGCTGTGGTGTATAGTGTACAACGCCGACTTAATTGTAACAAACTGTGCCACTAGACCGATGTATGAGGAAAGAGATTGTAATAAACAGAAAATGCAATCTTAAAAATTCTGATAGTTGCAACAGTTTGCGACGTTATTTTAGATAACTATAAAATGTTTCCATCCTAAATGTTCTTAAAAACATTAATTACACTTAATTATTCTGTAGCAGTGATTTCAACCCTTCTGAACAGTCATCTTCAGCAAATTTACCGATAAAAACAAAAGTGATGTCGGTGGGTAGATTGCAACTGCGGGGTGAACTGGAGATTGGGGCCACCGGTCTTCCTCCCGTATCCATCCATTTATCATACTACTACTACTACTACTACTACTACTACTACTACTACTACTACTACTACTACTACTAACACGACGACGACGACGGCGGAATGGAGGAGAGGACGTGAGGGGTGAAATTATGATTCCAGGACGATTTGTTGATGAGTTGATACTTTGCCTACATTTCGTGAAGAATGCTCAGTAGTGGCGAAATGGAGCTGTACTTGGCCTGCCGAATGTAATAGGAGAGTGTGGCACATAAGAGCGAGAAAGTCCGACATCGTACGGGCTGCATGAGTAACACCTGATTACAGGATGGTAAGACACGAGACCTCAGCTCATTTGATAGCACCGAGATTGTCGACGCCAGACGTATGGGCCACCCCATCTCTGAAGTCGAGCAGGCACTGGGCTTTCCAAGGGCACCGTAACAAGAGTGTACCGTGAGTTCATGGACTCGGGCAAAACCACCGCCATCAAGGCCAACTGTCGTGTTGACAGTAGTCGTCGGGTAATTCTGAAAGTACGAGTGGATACGCGAGCCACAATACGGCAGATCACTCGTCAATTCAATGCCGGACAACAACGATGTGTGAGCATCCATATCGTTCAGAACCATCCCCTCACTGTGAGGTACAGAAGCAAGCGACCCACGAGGATACCTCTGCTCAACACCCGTCACAAGGCAGAATGACCGACATGGCCAAACAAACAAGCTAGCGGAAACTCAAAGCATGGAAAACGGTCACCTGGACAGCTGCGTCGAGGTACCGATGGCCGGGTACGAATGCATCGTCAACCACATGAGGTAACTGATCTCTCTTGCCAGCAGGGTACAGTTCAGACCAGTGGTGGTGGTATCCTCGTATGGGAACTGTTCAAGTAGGATGAAATGGGACCCAGGTAAATTTGACAACATTCCTCATCGGCGAACGTTACAGGAACCTCCTGGCAGATCATGCTCACCCCTTTGTAGTCCTCCAGCTCCCTAGGCGACGACGCTCTCGATGGGCACTCCACGGATGTGAAGATGTTTGCCTGATCCCCGGGGAGCCCTGATCTCAATCCCATTGAGCACTCCAGGGATGCTGTCGAGAGGGACGTGCGTGCCCAGGACTATGCTCCGATCAATCTTCGTGGATTATGAG
This sequence comes from Anabrus simplex, assembly GCF_040414725.1. Classification (NCBI taxonomy): domain Eukaryota; kingdom Metazoa; phylum Arthropoda; class Insecta; order Orthoptera; family Tettigoniidae; genus Anabrus; species Anabrus simplex. The sequence goes on along the minus strand of NC_090265.1, from coordinate 1,229,139,913 downwards.
AGGTTGTGCAGCGATCATGGATCAGTATGGCTCTCCAACTCTTCCGGTGTTTTGTGTAGTCCATGCCACGCCGCACGACCAACGTCAAGTCGAAAGGGGTGGGGGTGGGGAATGCTACACGCTACTAGACAGATACATGTAATTCAACTGCTTACAAGTGTATATTAAATCAAGTAAATACTGATCGTTCTGAATGGCTTACTACGTAGTTCTCATTTTATTTAGATTGAACGTGCTCACGGCGGTAGTTAGAAGTCTGCTTTAATCGTTTCTTCAAACGATGCGATGACTACTTTCTGCAAAGTAACTCCTGTCTCGTTTAGATTATCTTCCTATTCAGAGGCAGGCACTTTTGGCACCACCTCAGCCCTTTAAAGACTCTGCACACCAAGTCGAAACTTTCGCAGCGGTGGCGGTGACGAAAACGGAGTCTGTTAAAGAGATGGGCCACGGTAAACTGTGCAACTCGTGACGGTCATTGTGCGAAGGAAACTACTGACGGAAGAAAGAGACAGATACTATGCGCATGCGTGGAATAGCCAAGCACCTCCGCTACAATATTTTCTACATTAGTGCGTCATGATCATTCTGCCGGCCTCTTGCCATTCTCGCCGCAGTGGGGAACGGAAAGTATGGAGAGGCTATGCGAAGAGAGACAGCAGCCGGCTGTGAGCGTTGACGTGTACCGTTTCGCTGAAATCTTAACGAATGTTTTTGCGATAGACCGTAGAGGTGGCCCCTGACGTCTCAAGATTGCACAGTTACCGTAGCCCACCTCTATACCACCGCATTCACACAGCAGTCCACTTTGCAGCCTGTCAATCATCACCATGTACGCAGTCATTAGGCCTAGGTAAAATTCCGTTGTCAAATTAGGGAAAAAGAGAGTCTGTTGTGAAGGGGCTACCTGGCCGTGGCGGTAAAGGCGTTCTCGATTCACCCGAAGGACGTGGGTCAGATTCCCTGTCAGGAAGTCGAAACATGGAAGAAATAAGATTTCCACTTCCGGAGGTACACATCGCCCTGAGTTCACTTAACTACACCAAAACCGAGTACCAGGTTCCACTTCCGGAGGTACACATCGCCCTGAGTTCATTTAACTACACCAAAAACGAGTACCAGGTTCCACTTCCGGAGGTACACATCGCCCTGAGTTCACTTAAATACACCAAAAACGAGTACCAGCTTCCACTTCCAGACGTACACATCGCCCTGAGTTCACTTAACTACACCAAAAACGAGTACCAGGTTCCACTTCCGGAGGTACACATCGCCCTGAGTTCACTTAACTACACCAAAAACGAGTACCAGGTTCCACTTCCGGAGGTACACATCGCCCTGAGTTCATTTAACTACACCAAAAACGAGTACCAGGTTCCACTTCCGGAGGTACACATCGCCCTGAGTTCACTTAAATACACCAAAAACGAGTACCAGCTTCCACTTCCAGACGTACACATCGCCCTGAGTTCACTTAACTACACCAAAAACGAGTACCAGGTTCCACTTCCGGAGGTACACATCGCCCTGAGTTCACTTAACTACACCAAAAACGAGTACCAGGTTAATTCATTGGGACAAAGGCGGCCGAGCCTAGAACCAACCACTATACCCCACGGATTGTAGAAGCCCTTACTTTCAACGCCTGCAAGGGCCTTCATGGCCTTTGCTTTTGTTTACATTTTTTAAATGCGAATTCAGATAACGCTTGTATGTTAACTCAAATGTGTAATAATTTTTTTACATCAACTTCAACCACTGTACAATAACTATAATACAGTTTATAGATATGAGTTTTGTACCACTATTAAATACCTGAAAACTGATACGATATTCTGAAGGGCTAATAAACACAAATGAAATGCAAAAAACTAACCAGTTTCTTCGAATTCCAATCCAAATTGATCGAATATTTATCATTTATCTCCACGTTTCTATAATCCTCGTGCGATAATTCATATAAAACCTACAATGTCAATTTGTGAGTGAATGCCATTCAGGAGCACAAATTTAGCAGCACCAACGGAAAAATCTGTGCAGGTGAACCTAAATTCAAAAGCTGCAAATCCGCTGACGCCCGAGCGGCAGTATAGCTCCAGCCACTTTCATATACCACGACGTCAACGTAGCGAAGCAAAAGTTCCGTCACCAATGCGAATGTTGTACGTTGGTATGGGGAGTTGTTAAAGGTAAAGTTTCCATTGTTCTCTGTGGACAATGTTTTCCATCAGCAGCTCATATTACGACGGTGTGTGGCGCTTTCAACGATATCAACACCATTGTTCTTTCCCGACCTCGATGTGGGATGGGTTCTTTGTCAGATAAAACTAATTATGATCAGGATAGATGTCCTGTGACTTCATTCAACACGCTGCCGCTATAAGGACAGCGTTTATCATTGCCCGGTTGAGAACATCGAATCATCAGAGAGCGCCGCTTCTTAGCACTGTCTGTCTGTCTGTTAGGTCATCAGCCCAGAGGCTGGTTGGATCCTCAAATAGCATCACCAAAGGCTATGCAGTTATAGGAAAACCACAAAAACCAATGGCAATACCAAAATGAGGCGTACTAGGCAAGATGAGGAGTGAGGTAGTTTGCCATTGCTTTCCTCACTGGGCCAGACAGTGCTATTGTAGCACAACTAACCCTATGAGCAACACCTTTCATGACACTCAGACACACTGGTTGTGCTCTGAATGCCATTAATCAGCACCACCCATACCCCAGCAGCTTCCATATTGTCACAGCCATGGATGAGACTGGGACTTCAGTGGAAGCTACACTTTGCTCTGGCCTGTGCCAAGAGATGGATGCAAAAGTACTGTATCCATCAAGAAATGACACCAGGCAGTCTGAGCACTATAATGAATAAAAAGGAATAATTTAGATGTCTTAAAACATCTCATCATAAATTAACTACTTTACATTTCACATATATTATGATTTCCTACATTTTCAACATTTTCTTATTTACGTATTTTGATTAAGCTTGAGAGCGGTTAAGATAGTCTACTTTTAAAACAAGCAAAGGAGCGTACACTAAATAATAAAGCATTTAAAATATTTGATAATTATTCAGGTAGTGGTTAAACTAACAGAGATAACACGAAAATTTACCGCAAACTGCAAAGAGGCAAGAAACCTTTTAACATTCCGGATATGACTTCCTCTTATCTCTGTACACATAGGCTGGCTCTTTCCTTAATGATATCGTCACTTGAAAGAATTATAAATAAGTAAAGAACAATATATCGGGAGAATTTACTCTCATGAGAGGAGAAACGAAATCGCCGTACCCCTTTTTGATCTCAGTGTACCAGTCAGACTACAGTATACCTCGAATTCTAATTATTTACTGAATGCAGTATTTTTCGAATGTTTATTTATTTATTTATTTATTTATATTTTTATTTATATGGAAAACCAAAGCAGCGGGAAGCCGAACTGCAGAGGAAATATTACTAATCTTGTTGCTTCTGCGTCCCACTAGCGTAATTATTGCTTTCGCGGTTTTCAGAGATGCATGCGAACCGGAATTTTGTTCCGCAGGAGTTTCTTTACGTCTCGGTAAATCTACCTATTCGAGTCTGATGTATTAGAAGATCTTCAAATACGATCTGAATGAGCCAGTATCGAAGGCCAGCGCTTTACCGTCTGAGCCCGGCGTTATCAATACAAATCTTATTTCTACAAGGAAACGATTTCACATTAATGAATAAGAATACTTAGTGGTTGAAGAAGCTATCACTGCCATCCTCTGCTAGTGCTCCACTGTCTCATGAGGCCCTGAGTCCCTTACTGGGGCCGTAATTTATATTGAACGAATTCTCAGAGATTGATTTATAAGTCAAGAAGATCCAGGTAAAGATGTCGCACTAAGAGTTCATACTCCAATCGGCTTCCTATTGGCCACGAACTCTAATTCATACAGGAAATGAAACACTGGATCTTAAAAAAAAAAAACTATCATTTTAGGTCCTGGTCAGAGGAACAAGATATGTAGAAACTGGATAGGGTCGTAGAGATAAAGCGGAACTAGTAGCCTATAAAATAAATAAATAAATAAATAAATAAATAAATAAATAAATAAATAAATAAATAAATAAATAAATAAATAAATAAATAAATAAATAAATAAATAAATAATTCATGAGTTCTATTTTTGGGCTTATGCCGTGTAAATAATTATAAAACACACTCAACGTTTCAAAAGGAACCTTGCCTTTCTTCATCAGGAGACCAAAGAGAAGAGAAACGACGCACTGATGGTTGCTAGGAGAAAGCAACAAGGAAGCTACAAATGGTGCTCAAAGATGTAAAGGGGACGCCATTTTTAGCCCAATGCTAGAGACAATGAATAGTGGCAGCAGAGCATTACTCTCTAATGGTTCTGATTATAGGTAGCCATGATTCACTGAGGTTGTAACCTGTATCGCGGTTGAAATTATCTGGATGTTTACGTATTTCAACCGCCTCCCTGATAATTCTTGGGCGATATTGCTTTATACGGGCAAGAACATCCACTTCTTGGAACAAGACATCATGACCAGGTGTTAGGGCATGGTCAGCAACAGCTGATTTATCAGGTTGGTTGAGTCTGATACATCTGGTATGTTCTTTGATGCGAGTACACACCGTTCTCGAAGTCTGCCCAATATAAACCTTGCCACAAGTACAGGGAACTCTGTAGATACCAGGTTGTTGTAATTTAGGCAAACTATCCTTAGTTGGTCGCAGGAGTTGTCTAATCTTAATTGATGTTCCAAAAACAGTTCGTACATGGTACCTGCGTAAGATTTTAGCAATACGATCCGTCGTGTTATGTATGTAAGGTAGGTAAGCAGTTCCTTTTACATCTTTTTTCTTAACAGACGTCCGATTATGTGCCGATTTCAGAACCCTTGAGATCAAAGCTCTGCTGTAACCGTTGCTCTCAAAGGTGGTTCTCAAGGTGTTAATTTCCTCTTGTAGATCTGACGCTTCACAAATCCTCCTGGCCCTGGTAGTCAGAGTTGTAAGGATACCATGTTTCTGGGCAGGGTGATGGTGAGAATCTGCGTGGAGATATCTATTGGTGTGTGTGGGCTTGCGATACACGCTGTGTCCTAGAGATCCATCCTCTTTCTTGGTGACGAGAACATCCAAAAAAGGTATCTTGCCGTCAGATTCCATTTCCAAGGTGAAACAAATGGAAGGGTGCTGGCGATTAAGGTGATCCAGAAAGTGACCAAGATTGTCTTCACCTTCCGTCCATACGACGAACGTATCATCCATAAATCGCCACCAGATCTTCGGTTTGCAAGGTGCCGACGACAAAGCTTTCTCTTCGAAGTTTTCCATGAAGAAATTGGCCACAACAGGAGAGAGAGGACTTCCCATGGCCACACCATCTGTCTGTTCATAATATTTCCCATTCCATAGAAAGTAGGAGGAGGTCATGCAGTGATAGAAAAGCCTTGCGATCTCTTCAGTAAAGATATCATTAATGAGAGACATGACACCGTCAACAGGTACTCTCGTAAACAGAGACACCACGTCGAGACTCACCAAGATATCGCCTGGCTGAAGTGATATAGTTTTTAACTTCTCAATGAAGTGTGTGGAATCCTTAATATATGAAGGGGTGTTACCCAGGTGTGGTTGAAGAAGACTACCTAAATATTTCGAAAGGGCATATGTCGGGGAACCAATCGTACTGACAATAGGCCTAAGAGGAACACCCTCCTTATGTATTTTGGGAAGGCCATACAGTCTCGGAGGAATAGCATCCCCTGGAAGGAGACTCTTTGCTGTATCTTCTGGAATAGAAGATTGCTTGACCAATTTGACGGTCATATTTGAGTAGCGAGTTGTGGGATCACGACTGTTAATCCTGTATATAGGATCAGCTAACAAGGACGAGATCTTGTTGTCATATTCATCTTTATCCATCACCACCGTCGCGTTACCCTTGTCAGCGGGGAGAACGATTACATCAGAATTGTCCCTTAGATCTTTTAGCGCCCGGATTTCACCTTGTTTTAAGTTGGACTTAGGTGGATTAGCGGTCTTGAGAACTTTGGAACATTCTTGTCTAACTTCCTCAGCCTCTTCAGGTGTGAGGTTATGTACCGAGGATTCTATAGATGTAATAAGTTCCTCAATTGGAATTCTTCTAGGCGCTACAGCAAAGTTGAGACCTTTAGCGAGAACTGTCTTTTGGGTTTCATTCAAAGGCATACTGGATAAATTTACGACAACTTTGTTGGAATCGTGTCTAATGGTATGTGGTTTCTGCTTCTGACATAACCTTCCATATTTGGAAATATGCCTGCCCCTAACCTGATCAAATATGTTGTTGGCTTGCACTGCAGTAATACGGTCAAACACCTTCCATAATTCCTCATCTACGAAGTTTGAGAGGCGTAGATGCAGCTGTAGTAACTCCCTCGAGACTGAATCCAACCGCTTACGAGTCTGCTGTATCCTCTCTATCAGTAGCGCCTTGCTAGTACGACGATAGATTCTCATAGCTTTTGGTGTTCTGAAAGTATGCTTCAACATAACAAAATTTGGTAGTATATCATGGTCCCGGCATCTTAGGAGAAAAGTGAGAGAGGAAATAAGACACACCTTCTTGCGTCGTAATCTACTAAATTTAGACATCGATCGAAAAATATCCTCCCCATAGAGGTTTCTAATATTATCATTTAGACTTTCACGGCCCGTGTAACTATTCATGAGTTCTATTTTTGGGCTTATGCCGTGTAAATAATTATAAAACACACTCAACGTTTCAAAAGGAACCTTGCCTTTCTTCATCAGGAGACCAAAGAGAAGAGAAACGACGCACTGATGGTTGCTAGGAGAAAGCAACAAGGAAGCTACAAATGGTGCTCAAAGATGTAAAGGGGACGCCATTTTTAGCCCAATGCTAGAGACAATGAATAGTGGCAGCAGAGCATTACTCTCTAATGGTTCTGATTATAGGTAGCCATGATTCACTGAGGTTGTAACCTGTATCGCGGTTGAAATTATCTGGATGTTTACGTATTTCAACCGCCTCCCTGATAATTCTTGGGCGATATTGCTTTATACGGGCAAGAACATCCACTTCTTGGAACAAGACATCATGACCAGGTGTTAGGGCATGGTCAGCAACAGCTGATTTATCAGGTTGGTTGAGTCTGATACATCTGGTATGTTCTTTGATGCGAGTACACACCGTTCTCGAAGTCTGCCCAATATAAACCTTGCCACAAGTACAGGGAACTCTGTAGATACCAGGTTGTTGTAATTTAGGCAAACTATCCTTAGTTGGTCGCAGGAGTTGTCTAATCTTAATTGATGTTCCAAAAACAGTTCGTACATGGTACCTGCGTAAGATTTTAGCAATACGATCCGTCGTGTTATGTATGTAAGGTAGGTAAGCAGTTCCTTTTACATCTTTTTTCTTAACAGACGTCCGATTATGTGCCGATTTCAGAACCCTTGAGATCAAAGCTCTGCTGTAACCGTTGCTCTCAAAGGTGGTTCTCAAGGTGTTAATTTCCTCTTGTAGATCTGACGCTTCACAAATCCTCCTGGCCCTGGTAGTCAGAGTTGTAAGGATACCATGTTTCTGGGCAGGGTGATGGTGAGAATCTGCGTGGAGATATCTATTGGTGTGTGTGGGCTTGCGATACACGCTGTGTCCTAGAGATCCATCCTCTTTCTTGGTGACGAGAACATCCAAAAAAGGTATCTTGCCGTCAGATTCCATTTCCAAGGTGAAACAAATGGAAGGGTGCTGGCGATTAAGGTGATCCAGAAAGTGACCAAGATTGTCTTCACCTTCCGTCCATACGACGAACGTATCATCCATAAATCGCCACCAGATCTTCGGTTTGCAAGGTGCCGACGACAAAGCTTTCTCTTCGAAGTTTTCCATGAAGAAATTGGCCACAACAGGAGAGAGAGGACTTCCCATGGCCACACCATCTGTCTGTTCATAATATTTCCCATTCCATAGAAAGTAGGAGGAGGATATGCAGTGATAGAAAAGCCTTGCGATCTCTTCAGTAAAGATATCATTAATGAGAGACATGACACCGTCAACAGGTACTCTCGTAAACAGAGACACCACGTCGAGACTCACCAAGATATCGCCTGGCTGAAGTGATATAGTTTTTAACTTCTCAATGAAGTGTGTGGAATCCTTAATATATGAAGGGGTGTTACCCAGGTGTGGTTGAAGAAGACTACCTAAATATTTCGAAAGGGCATATGTCGGGGAACCAATCGTACTGACAATAGGCCTAAGAGGAACACCCTCCTTATGTATTTTGGGAAGGCCATACAGTCTCGGAGGAATAGCATCCCCTGGAAGGAGACTCTTTGCTGTATCTTCTGGAATAGAAGATTGCTTGACCAATTTGACGGTCATATTTGAGTAGCGAGTTGTGGGATCACGACTGTTAATCCTGTATATAGGATCAGCTAACAAGGACGAGATCTTGTTGTCATATTCATCTTTATCCATCACCACCGTCGCGTTACCCTTGTCAGCGGGGAGAACGATTACATCAGAATTGTCCCTTAGATCTTTTAGCGCCCGGATTTCACCTTGTTTTAAGTTGGACTTAGGTGGATTAGCGGTCTTGAGAACTTTGGAACATTCTTGTCTAACTTCCTCAGCCTCTTCAGGTGTGAGGTTATGTACCGAGGATTCTATAGATGTAATAAGTTCCTCAATTGGAATTCTTCTAGGCGCTACAGCAAAGTTGAGACCTTTAGCGAGAACTGTCTTTTGGGTTTCATTCAAAGGCATACTGGATAAATTTACGACAACTTTGTTGGAATCGTGTCTAATGGTATGTGGTTTCTGCTTCTGACATAACCTTCCATATTTGGAAATATGCCTGCCCCTAACCTGATCAAATATGTTGTTGGCTTGCACTGCAGTAATACGGTCAAACACCTTCCATAATTCCTCATCTACGAAGTTTGAGAGGCGTAGATGCAGCTGTAGTAACTCCCTCGAGACTGAATCCAACCGCTTACGAGTCTGCTGTATCCTCTCTATCAGTAGCGCCTTGCTAGTACGACGATAGATTCTCATAGCTTTTGGTGTTCTGAAAGTATGCTTCAACATAACAAAATTTGGTAGTATATCATGGTCCCGGCATCTTAGGAGAAAAGTGAGAGAGGAAATAAGACACACCTTCTTGCGTCGTAATCTACTAAATTTAGACATCGATCGAAAAATATCCTCCCCATAGAGGTTTCTAATATTATCATTTAGACTTTCACGGCCCGTGTAACTATTCATGAGTTCTATTTTTGGGCTTATGCCGTGTAAATAATTATAAAACACACTCAACGTTTCAAAAGGAACCTTGCCTTTCTTCATCAGGAGACCAAAGAGAAGAGAAACGACGCACTGATGGTTGCTAGGAGAAAGCAACAAGGAAGCTACAAATGGTGCTCAAAGATGTAAAGGGGACGCCATTTTTAGCCCAATGCTAGAGACAATGAATAGTGGCAGCAGAGCATTACTCTCTAATGGTTCTGATTATAGGTAGCCATGATTCACTGAGGTTGTAACCTGTATCGCGGTTGAAATTATCTGGATGTTTACGTATTTCAACCGCCTCCCTGATAATTCTTGGGCGATATTGCTTTATACGGGCAAGAACATCCACTTCTTGGAACAAGACATCATGACCAGGTGTTAGGGCATGGTCAGCAACAGCTGATTTATCAGGTTGGTTGAGTCTGATACATCTGGTATGTTCTTTGATGCGAGTACACACCGTTCTCGAAGTCTGCCCAATATAAACCTTGCCACAAGTACAGGGAACTCTGTAGATACCAGGTTGTTGTAATTTAGGCAAACTATCCTTAGTTGGTCGCAGGAGTTGTCTAATCTTAATTGATGTTCCAAAAAACAGTTCGTACATGGTACCTGCGTAAGATTTTAGCAATACGATCCGTCGTGTTATGTATGTAAGGTAGGTAAGCAGTTCCTTTTACATCTTTTTTCTTAACAGACGTCCGATTATGTGCCGATTTCAGAACCCTTGAGATCAAAGCTCTGCTGTAACCGTTGCTCTCAAAGGTGGTTCTCAAGGTGTTAATTTCCTCTTGTAGATCTGACGCTTCACAAATCCTCCTGGCCCTGGTAGTCAGAGTTGTAAGGATACCATGTTTCTGGGCAGGGTGATGGTGAGAATCTGCGTGGAGATATCTATTGGTGTGTGTGGGCTTGCGATACACGCTGTGTCCTAGAGATCCATCCTCTTTCTTGGTGACGAGAACATCCAAAAAAGGTATCTTGCCGTCAGATTCCATTTCCAAGGTGAAACAAATGGAAGGGTGCTGGCGATTAAGGTGATCCAGAAAGTGACCAAGATTGTCTTCACCTTCCGTCCATACGACGAACGTATCATCCATAAATCGCCACCAGATCTTCGGTTTGCAAGGTGCCGACGACAAAGCTTTCTCTTCGAAGTTTTCCATGAAGAAATTGGCCACAACAGGAGAGAGAGGACTTCCCATGGCCACACCATCTGTCTGTTCATAATATTTCCCATTCCATAGAAAGTAGGAGGAGGTCATGCAGTGATAGAAAAGCCTTGCGATCTCTTCAGTAAAGATATCATTAATGAGAGACATGACACTCGCTACTCAAATATGACCGTCAAATTGGTCAAGCAATCTTCTATTCCAGAAGATACAGCAAAGAGTCTCCTTCCAGGGGATGCTATTCCTCCGAGACTGTATGGCCTTCCCAAAATACATAAGGAGGGTGTTCCTCTTAGGCCTATTGTCAGTACGATTGGTTCCCCGACATATGCCCTTTCGAAATATTTAGGTAGTCTTCTTCAACCACACCTGGGTAACACCCCTTCATATATTAAGGATTCCACACACTTCATTGAGAAGTTAAAAACTATATCACTTCAGCCAGGCGATATCTTGGTGAGTCTCGACGTGGTGTCTCTGTTTACGAGAGTACCTGTTGACGGTGTCATGTCTCTCATTAATGATATCTTTACTGAAGAGATCGCAAGGCTTTTCTATCACTGCATGACCTCCTCCTACTTTCTATGGAATGGGAAATATTATGAACAGACAGATGGTGTGGCCATGGGAAGTCCTCTCTCTCCTGTTGTGGCCAATTTCTTCATGGAAAACTTCGAAGAGAAAGCTTTGTCGTCGGCACCTTGCAAACCGAAGATCTGGTGGCGATTTATGGATGATACGTTCGTCGTATGGACGGAAGGTGAAGACAATCTTGGTCACTTTCTGGATCACCTTAATCGCCAGCACCCTTCCATTTGTTTCACCTTGGAAATGGAATCTGACGGCAAGATACCTTTTTTGGATGTTCTCGTCACCAAGAAAGAGGATGGATCTCTAGGACACAGCGTGTATCGCAAGCCCACACACACCAATAGATATCTCCACGCAGATTCTCACCATCACCCTGCCCAGAAACATGGTATCCTTACAACTCTGACTACCAGGGCCAGGAGGATTTGTGAAGCGTCAGATCTACAAGAGGAAATTAACACCTTGAGAACCACCTTTGAGAGCAACGGTTACAGCAGAGCTTTGATCTCAAGGGTTCTGAAATCGGCACATAATCGGACGTCTGTTAAGAAAAAAGATGTAAAAGGAACTGCTTACCTACCTTACATACATAACACGACGGATCGTATTGCTAAAATCTTACGCAGGTACCATGTACGAACTGTTTTTGGAACATCAATTAAGATTAGACAACTCCTGCGACCAACTAAGGATAGTTTGCCTAAATTACAACAACCTGGTATCTACAGAGTTCCCTGTACTTGTGGCAAGGTTTATATTGGGCAGACTTCGAGAACGGTGTGTACTCGCATCAAAGAACATACCAGATGTATCAGACTCAACCAACCTGATAAATCAGCTGTTGCTGACCATGCCCTAACACCTGGTCATGATGTCTTGTTCCAAGAAGTGGATGTTCTTGCCCGTATAAAGCAATATCGCCCAAGAATTATCAGGGAGGCGGTTGAAATACGTAAACATCCAGATAATTTCAACCGCGATACAGGTTACAACCTCAGTGAATCATGGCTACCTATAATCAGAACCATTAGAGAGTAATGCTCTGCTGCCACTATTCATTGTCTCTAGCATTGGGCTAAAAATGGCGTCCCCTTTACATCTTTGAGCACCATTTGTAGCTTCCTTGTTGCTTTCTCCTAGCAACCATCAGTGCGTCGTTTCTCTTCTCTTTGGTCTCCTGATGAAGAAAGGCAAGGTTCCTTTTGAAACGTTGAGTGTGTTTTATAATTATTTACACGGCATAAGCCCAAAAATAGAACTCATGAATAGTTACACGGGCCGTGAAAGTCTAAATGATAATATTAGAAACCTCTATGGGGAGGATATTTTTCGATCGATGTCTAAATTTAGTAGATTACGACGCAAGAAGGTGTGTCTTATTTCCTCTCTCACTTTTCTCCTAAGATGCCGGGACCATGATATACTACCAAATTTTGTTATGTTGAAGCATACTTTCAGAACACCAAAAGCTATGAGAATCTATCGTCGTACTAGCAAGGCGCTACTGATAGAGAGGATACAGCAGACTCGTAAGCGGTTGGATTCAGTCTCGAGGGAGTTACTACAGCTGCATCTACGCCTCTCAAACTTCGTAGATGAGGAATTATGGAAGGTGTTTGACCGTATTACTGCAGTGCAAGCCAACAACATATTTGATCAGGTTAGGGGCAGGCATATTTCCAAATATGGAAGGTTATGTCAGAAGCAGAAACCACATACCATTAGACACGATTCCAACAAAGTTGTCGTAAATTTATCCAGTATGCCTTTGAATGAAACCCAAAAGACAGTTCTCGCTAAAGGTCTCAACTTTGCTGTAGCGCCTAGAAGAATTCCAATTGAGGAACTTATTACATCTATAGAATCCTCGGTACATAACCTCACACCTGAAGAGGCTGAGGAAGTTAGACAAGAATGTTCCAAAGTTCTCAAGACCGCTAATCCACCTAAGTCCAACTTAAAACAAGGTGAAATCCGGGCGCTAAAAGATCTAAGGGACAATTCTGATGTAATCGTTCTCCCCGCTGACAAGGGTAACGCGACGGTGGTGATGGATAAAGATGAATATGACAACAAGATCTCGTCCTTGTTAGCTGATCCTATATACAGGATTAACAGTCGTGATCCCACAACTCGCTACTCAAATATGACCGTCAAATTGGTCAAGCAATCTTCTATTCCAGAAGATACAGCAAAGAGTCTCCTTCCAGGGGATGCTATTCCTCCGAGACTGTATGGCCTTCCCAAAATACATAAGGAGGGTGTTCCTCTTAGGCCTATTGTCAGTACGATTGGTTCCCCGACATATGCCCTTTCGAAATATTTAGGTAGTCTTCTTCAACCACACCTGGGTAACACCCCTTCATATATTAAGGATTCCACACACTTCATTGAGAAGTTAAAAACTATATCACTTCAGCCAGGCGATATCTTGGTGAGTCTCGACGTGGTGTCTCTGTTTACGAGAGTACCTGTTGACGGTGTCATGTCTCTCATTAATGATATCTTTACTGAAGAGATCGCAAGGCTTTTCTATCACTGCATGACCTCCTCCTACTTTCTATGGAATGGGAAATATTATGAACAGACAGATGGTGTGGCCATGGGAAGTCCTCTCTCTCCTGTTGTGGCCAATTTCTTCATGGAAAACTTCGAAGAGAAAGCTTTGTCGTCGGCACCTTGCAAACCGAAGATCTGGTGGCGATTTATGGATGATACGTTCGTCGTATGGACGGAAGGTGAAGACAATCTTGGTCACTTTCTGGATCACCTTAATCGCCAGCACCCTTCCATTTGTTTCACCTTGGAAATGGAATCTGACGGCAAGATACCTTTTTTGGATGTTCTCGTCACCAAGAAAGAGGATGGATCTCTAGGACACAGCGTGTATCGCAAGCCCACACACACCAATAGATATCTCCACGCAGATTCTCACCATCACCCTGCCCAGAAACATGGTATCCTTACAACTCTGACTACCAGGGCCAGGAGGATTTGTGAAGCGTCAGATCTACAAGAGGAAATTAACACCTTGAGAACCACCTTTGAGAGCAACGGTTACAGCAGAGCTTTGATCTCAAGGGTTCTGAAATCGGCACATAATCGGACGTCTGTTAAGAAAAAAGATGTAAAAGGAACTGCTTACCTACCTTACATACATAACACGACGGATCGTATTGCTAAAATCTTACGCAGGTACCATGTACGAACTGTTTTTGGAACATCAATTAAGATTAGACAACTCCTGCGACCAACTAAGGATAGTTTGCCTAAATTACAACAACCTGGTATCTACAGAGTTCCCTGTACTTGTGGCAAGGTTTATATTGGGCAGACTTCGAGAACGGTGTGTACTCGCATCAAAGAACATACCAGATGTATCAGACTCAACCAACCTGATAAATCAGCTGTTGCTGACCATGCCCTAACACCTGGTCATGATGTCTTGTTCCAAGAAGTGGATGTTCTTGCCCGTATAAAGCAATATCGCCCAAGAATTATCAGGGAGGCGGTTGAAATACGTAAACATCCAGATAATTTCAACCGCGATACAGGTTACAACCTCAGTGAATCATGGCTACCTATAATCAGAACCATTAGAGAGTAATGCTCTGCTGCCACTATTCATTGTCTCTAGCATTGGGCTAAAAATGGCGTCCCCTTTACATCTTTGAGCACCATTTGTAGCTTCCTTGTTGCTTTCTCCTAGCAACCATCAGTGCGTCGTTTCTCTTCTCTTTGGTCTCCTGATGAAGAAAGGCAAGGTTCCTTTTGAAACGTTGAGTGTGTTTTATAATTATTTACACGGCATAAGCCCAAAAATAGAACTCATGAATAGTTACACGGGCCGTGAAAGTCTAAATGATAATATTAGAAACCTCTATGGGGAGGATATTTTTCGATCGATGTCTAAATTTAGTAGATTACGACGCAAGAAGGTGTGTCTTATTTCCTCTCTCACTTTTCTCCTAAGATGCCGGGACCATGATATACTACCAAATTTTGTTATGTTGAAGCATACTTTCAGAACACCAAAAGCTATGAGAATCTATCGTCGTACTAGCAAGGCGCTACTGATAGAGAGGATACAGCAGACTCGTAAGCGGTTGGATTCAGTCTCGAGGGAGTTACTACAGCTGCATCTACGCCTCTCAAACTTCGTAGATGAGGAATTATGGAAGGTGTTTGACCGTATTACTGCAGTGCAAGCCAACAACATATTTGATCAGGTTAGGGGCAGGCATATTTCCAAATATGGAAGGTTATGTCAGAAGCAGAAACCACATACCATTAGACACGATTCCAACAAAGTTGTCGTAAATTTATCCAGTATGCCTTTGAATGAAACCCAAAAGACAGTTCTCGCTAAAGGTCTCAACTTTGCTGTAGCGCCTAGAAGAATTCCAATTGAGGAACTTATTACATCTATAGAATCCTCGGTACATAACCTCACACCTGAAGAGGCTGAGGAAGTTAGACAAGAATGTTCCAAAGTTCTCAAGACCGCTAATCCACCTAAGTCCAACTTAAAACAAGGTGAAATCCGGGCGCTAAAAGATCTAAGGGACAATTCTGATGTAATCGTTCTCCCCGCTGACAAGGGTAACGCGACGGTGGTGATGGATAAAGATGAATATGACAACAAGATCTCGTCCTTGTTAGCTGATCCTATATACAGGATTAACAGTCGTGATCCCACAACTCGCTACTCAAATATGACCGTCAAATTGGTCAAGCAATCTTCTATTCCAGAAGATACAGCAAAGAGTCTCCTTCCAGGGGATGCTATTCCTCCGAGACTGTATGGCCTTCCCAAAATACATAAGGAGGGTGTTCCTCTTAGGCCTATTGTCAGTACGATTGGTTCCCCGACATATGCCCTTTCGAAATATTTAGGTAGTCTTCTTCAACCACACCTGGGTAACACCCCTTCATATATTAAGGATTCCACACACTTCATTGAGAAGTTAAAAACTATATCACTTCAGCCAGGCGATATCTTGGTGAGTCTCGACGTGGTGTCTCTGTTTACGAGAGTACCTGTTGACGGTGTCATGTCTCTCATTAATGATATCTTTACTGAAGAGATCGCAAGGCTTTTCTATCACTGCATATCCTCCTCCTACTTTCTATGGAATGGGAAATATTATGAACAGACAGATGGTGTGGCCATGGGAAGTCCTCTCTCTCCTGTTGTGGCCAATTTCTTCATGGAAAACTTCGAAGAGAAAGCTTTGTCGTCGGCACCTTGCAAACCGAAGATCTGGTGGCGATTTATGGATGATACGTTCGTCGTATGGACGGAAGGTGAAGACAATCTTGGTCACTTTCTGGATCACCTTAATCGCCAGCACCCTTCCATTTGTTTCACCTTGGAAATGGAATCTGACGGCAAGATACCTTTTTTGGATGTTCTCGTCACCAAGAAAGAGGATGGATCTCTAGGACACAGCGTGTATCGCAAGCCCACACACACCAATAGATATCTCCACGCAGATTCTCACCATCACCCTGCCCAGAAACATGGTATCCTTACAACTCTGACTACCAGGGCCAGGAGGATTTGTGAAGCGTCAGATCTACAAGAGGAAATTAACACCTTGAGAACCACCTTTGAGAGCAACGGTTACAGCAGAGCTTTGATCTCAAGGGTTCTGAAATCGGCACATAATCGGACGTCTGTTAAGAAAAAAGATGTAAAAGGAACTGCTTACCTACCTTACATACATAACACGACGGATCGTATTGCTAAAATCTTACGCAGGTACCATGTACGAACTGTTTTTGGAACATCAATTAAGATTAGACAACTCCTGCGACCAACTAAGGATAGTTTGCCTAAATTACAACAACCTGGTATCTACAGAGTTCCCTGTACTTGTGGCAAGGTTTATATTGGGCAGACTTCGAGAACGGTGTGTACTCGCATCAAAGAACATACCAGATGTATCAGACTCAACCAACCTGATAAATCAGCTGTTGCTGACCATGCCCTAACACCTGGTCATGATGTCTTGTTCCAAGAAGTGGATGTTCTTGCCCGTATAAAGCAATATCGCCCAAGAATTATCAGGGAGGCGGTTGAAATACGTAAACATCCAGATAATTTCAACCGCGATACAGGTTACAACCTCAGTGAATCATGGCTACCTATAATCAGAACCATTAGAGAGTAATGCTCTGCTGCCACTATTCATTGTCTCTAGCATTGGGCTAAAAATGGCGTCCCCTTTACATCTTTGAGCACCATTTGTAGCTTCCTTGTTGCTTTCTCCTAGCAACCATCAGTGCGTCGTTTCTCTTCTCTTTGGTCTCCTGATGAAGAAAGGCAAGGTTCCTTTTGAAACGTTGAGTGTGTTTTATAATTATTTACACGGCATAAGCCCAAAAATAGAACTCATGAATAGTTACACGGGCCGTGAAAGTCTAAATGATAATATTAGAAACCTCTATGGGGAGGATATTTTTCGATCGATGTCTAAATTTAGTAGATTACGACGCAAGAAGGTGTGTCTTATTTCCTCTCTCACTTTTCTCCTAAGATGCCGGGACCATGATATACTACCAAATTTTGTTATGTTGAAGCATACTTTCAGAACACCAAAAGCTATGAGAATCTATCGTCGTACTAGCAAGGCGCTACTGATAGAGAGGATACAGCAGACTCGTAAGCGGTTGGATTCAGTCTCGAGGGAGTTACTACAGCTGCATCTACGCCTCTCAAACTTCGTAGATGAGGAATTATGGAAGGTGTTTGACCGTATTACTGCAGTGCAAGCCAACAACATATTTGATCAGGTTAGGGGCAGGCATATTTCCAAATATGGAAGGTTATGTCAGAAGCAGAAACCACATACCATTAGACACGATTCCAACAAAGTTGTCGTAAATTTATCCAGTATGCCTTTGAATGAAACCCAAAAGACAGTTCTCGCTAAAGGTCTCAACTTTGCTGTAGCGCCTAGAAGAATTCCAATTGAGGAACTTATTACATCTATAGAATCCTCGGTACATAACCTCACACCTGAAGAGGCTGAGGAAGTTAGACAAGAATGTTCCAAAGTTCTCAAGACCGCTAATCCACCTAAGTCCAACTTAAAACAAGGTGAAATCCGGGTGCTAAAAGATCTAAGGGACAATTCTGATGTAATCGTTCTCCCCGCTGACAAGGGTAACGCGACGGTGGTGATGGATAAAGATGAATATGACAACAAGATCTCGTCCTTGTTAGCTGATCCTATATACAGGATTAACAGTCGTGATCCCACAACTCGCTACTCAAATATGACCGTCAAATTGGTCAAGCAATCTTCTATTCCAGAAGATACAGCAAAGAGTCTCCTTCCAGGGGATGCTATTCCTCCGAGACTGTATGGCCTTCCCAAAATACATAAGGAGGGTGTTCCTCTTAGGCCTATTGTCAGTACGATTGGTTCCCCGACATATGCCCTTTCGAAATATTTAGGTAGTCTTCTTCAACCACACCTGGGTAACACCCCTTCATATATTAAGGATTCCACACACTTCATTGAGAAGTTAAAAACTATATCACTTCAGCCAGGCGATATCTTGGTGAGTCTCGACGTGGTGTCTCTGTTTACGAGAGTACCTGTTGACGGTGTCATGTCTCTCATTAATGATATCTTTACTGAAGAGATCGCAAGGCTTTTCTATCACTGCATGACCTCCTCCTACTTTCTATGGAATGGGAAATATTATGAACAGACAGATGGTGTGGCCATGGGAAGTCCTCTCTCTCCTGTTGTGGCCAATTTCTTCATGGAAAACTTCGAAGAGAAAGCTTTGTCGTCGGCACCTTGCAAACCGAAGATCTGGTGGCGATTTATGGATGATACGTTCGTCGTATGGACGGAAGGTGAAGACAATCTTGGTCACTTTCTGGATCACCTTAATCGCCAGCACCCTTCCATTTGTTTCACCTTGGAAATGGAATCTGACGGCAAGATACCTTTTTTGGATGTTCTCGTCACCAAGAAAGAGGATGGATCTCTAGGACACAGCGTGTATCGCAAGCCCACACACACCAATAGATATCTCCACGCAGATTCTCACCATCACCCTGCCCAGAAACATGGTATCCTTACAACTCTGACTACCAGGGCCAGGAGGATTTGTGAAGCGTCAGATCTACAAGAGGAAATTAACACCTTGAGAACCACCTTTGAGAGCAACGGTTACAGCAGAGCTTTGATCTCAAGGGTTCTGAAATCGGCACATAATCGGACGTCTGTTAAGAAAAAAGATGTAAAAGGAACTGCTTACCTACCTTACATACATAACACGACGGATCGTATTGCTAAAATCTTACGCAGGTACCATGTACGAACTGTTTTTGGAACATCAATTAAGATTAGACAACTCCTGCGACCAACTAAGGATAGTTTGCCTAAATTACAACAACCTGGTATCTACAGAGTTCCCTGTACTTGTGGCAAGGTTTATATTGGGCAGACTTCGAGAACGGTGTGTACTCGCATCAAAGAACATACCAGATGTATCAGACTCAACCAACCTGATAAATCAGCTGTTGCTGACCATGCCCTAACACCTGGTCATGATGTCTTGTTCCAAGAAGTGGATGTTCTTGCCCGTATAAAGCAATATCGCCCAAGAATTATCAGGGAGGCGGTTGAAATACGTAAACATCCAGATAATTTCAACCGCGATACAGGTTACAACCTCAGTGAATCATGGCTACCTATAATCAGAACCATTAGAGAGTAATGCTCTGCTGCCACTATTCATTGTCTCTAGCATTGGGCTAAAAATGGCGTCCCCTTTACATCTTTGAGCACCATTTGTAGCTTCCTTGTTGCTTTCTCCTAGCAACCATCAGTGCGTCGTTTCTCTTCTCTTTGGTCTCCTGATGAAGAAAGGCAAGGTTCCTTTTGAAACGTTGAGTGTGTTTTATAATTATTTACACGGCATAAGCCCAAAAATAGAACTCATGAATAGTTACACGGGCCGTGAAAGTCTAAATGATAATATTAGAAACCTCTATGGGGAGGATATTTTTCGATCGATGTCTAAATTTAGTAGATTACGACGCAAGAAGGTGTGTCTTATTTCCTCTCTCACTTTTCTCCTAAGATGCCGGGACCATGATATACTACCAAATTTTGTTATGTTGAAGCATACTTTCAGAACACCAAAAGCTATGAGAATCTATCGTCGTACTAGCAAGGCGCTACTGATAGAGAGGATACAGCAGACTCGTAAGCGGTTGGATTCAGTCTCGAGGGAGTTACTACAGCTGCATCTACGCCTCTCAAACTTCGTAGATGAGGAATTATGGAAGGTGTTTGACCGTATTACTGCAGTGCAAGCCAACAACATATTTGATCAGGTTAGGGGCAGGCATATTTCCAAATATGGAAGGTTATGTCAGAAGCAGAAACCACATACCATTAGACACGATTCCAACAAAGTTGTCGTAAATTTATCCAGTATGCCTTTGAATGAAACCCAAAAGACAGTTCTCGCTAAAGGTCTCAACTTTGCTGTAGCGCCTAGAAGAATTCCAATTGAGGAACTTATTACATCTATAGAATCCTCGGTACATAACCTCACACCTGAAGAGGCTGAGGAAGTTAGACAAGAATGTTCCAAAGTTCTCAAGACCGCTAATCCACCTAAGTCCAACTTAAAACAAGGTGAAATCCGGGCGCTAAAAGATCTAAGGGACAATTCTGATGTAATCGTTCTCCCCGCTGACAAGGGTAACGCGACGGTGGTGATGGATAAAGATGAATATGACAACAAGATCTCGTCCTTGTTAGCTGATCCTATATACAGGATTAACAGTCGTGATCCCACAACTCGCTACTCAAATATGACCGTCAAATTGGTCAAGCAATCTTCTATTCCAGAAGATACAGCAAAGAGTCTCCTTCCAGGGGATGCTATTCCTCCGAGACTGTATGGCCTTCCCAAAATACATAAGGAGGGTGTTCCTCTTAGGCCTATTGTCAGTACGATTGGTTCCCCGACATATGCCCTTTCGAAATATTTAGGTAGTCTTCTTCAACCACACCTGGGTAACACCCCTTCATATATTAAGGATTCCACACACTTCATTGAGAAGTTAAAAACTATATCACTTCAGCCAGGCGATATCTTGGTGAGTCTCGACGTGGTGTCTCTGTTTACGAGAGTACCTGTTGACGGTGTCATGTCTCTCATTAATGATATCTTTACTGAAGAGATCGCAAGGCTTTTCTATCACTGCATGACCTCCTCCTACTTTCTATGGAATGGGAAATATTATGAACAGACAGATGGTGTGGCCATGGGAAGTCCTCTCTCTCCTGTTGTGGCCAATTTCTTCATGGAAAACTTCGAAGAGAAAGCTTTGTCGTCGGCACCTTGCAAACCGAAGATCTGGTGGCGATTTATGGATGATACGTTCGTCGTATGGACGGAAGGTGAAGACAATCTTGGTCACTTTCTGGATCACCTTAATCGCCAGCACCCTTCCATTTGTTTCACCTTGGAAATGGAATCTGACGGCAAGATACCTTTTTTGGATGTTCTCGTCACCAAGAAAGAGGATGGATCTCTAGGACACAGCGTGTATCGCAAGCCCACACACACCAATAGATATCTCCACGCAGATTCTCACCATCACCCTGCCCAGAAACATGGTATCCTTACAACTCTGACTACCAGGGCCAGGAGGATTTGTGAAGCGTCAGATCTACAAGAGGAAATTAACACCTTGAGAACCACCTTTGAGAGCAACGGTTACAGCAGAGCTTTGATCTCAAGGGTTCTGAAATCGGCACATAATCGGACGTCTGTTAAGAAAAAAGATGTAAAAGGAACTGCTTACCTACCTTACATACATAACACGACGGATCGTATTGCTAAAATCTTACGCAGGTACCATGTACGAACTGTTTTTGGAACATCAATTAAGATTAGACAACTCCTGCGACCAACTAAGGATAGTTTGCCTAAATTACAACAACCTGGTATCTACAGAGTTCCCTGTACTTGTGGCAAGGTTTATATTGGGCAGACTTCGAGAACGGTGTGTACTCGCATCAAAGAACATACCAGATGTATCAGACTCAACCAACCTGATAAATCAGCTGTTGCTGACCATGCCCTAACACCTGGTCATGATGTCTTGTTCCAAGAAGTGGATGTTCTTGCCCGTATAAAGCAATATCGCCCAAGAATTATCAGGGAGGCGGTTGAAATACGTAAACATCCAGATAATTTCAACCGCGATACAGGTTACAACCTCAGTGAATCATGGCTACCTATAATCAGAACCATTAGAGAGTAATGCTCTGCTGCCACTATTCATTGTCTCTAGCATTGGGCTAAAAATGGCGTCCCCTTTACATCTTTGAGCACCATTTGTAGCTTCCTTGTTGCTTTCTCCTAGCAACCATCAGTGCGTCGTTTCTCTTCTCTTTGGTCTCCTGATGAAGAAAGGCAAGGTTCCTTTTGAAACGTTGAGTGTGTTTTATAATTATTTACACGGCATAAGCCCAAAAATAGAACTCATGAATAGTTACACGGGCCGTGAAAGTCTAAATGATAATATTAAATAAATAATATTTATTATATTGATAATGCGCAGATAGGACACGTAGAAATAGGAAGTATGTTTATTTACATTGGAAGCATAAAGTGACTTCAACATCGAAACAATACACTACTTGGTTCTCAAAACATCTGTGTTCCACACGCGTAACTACTGTTACACAAAGCATGACTGAATCTCGGACGCAGGTAAGTTTTCTGCGTAAATTGATTATGACGTTAGGAGTACTGTTATTTCCATACGGACGCACAGCATGTCACCAACAGCCGCTGGCAAAGAGCGACAATATCAGCGCACCAATATTCGCTAGTTGCTTTACGTCGCACCGACACAGATAGGTCTTATGGCGACGATGGGACAGGGAAGGGCTAGGAGTGGGAAGGAAGCGGCCGTGGCCTTAATTAAGGTACAGCCCGAGCATTTGCCTGGTGTGAAAATGGGAAACCACGGAAAACCATTTTCAGGGCTGCCGACAGTGGGGTTCGAACCTACTATCTCCCGAATACTGGATACTGGCCGCAGTTAAGCGACTGCAGCTATCGCGCTCGGTCACCAATATTCGAACACTACATTCGTAACACTTCGTATCGGTGATAATAGTATTGCGTTCGTCAGTATTTAGTTCAAGGTGAGGTAGTTCGTGAATGGTGTACCAAGCGCTTGCAACTTACAGCTTGCCTTACTTCGCACCGACACAGACGGGTCTTACGGCGACGATGGGATAGGAAAGAGCTAGGAGTAGGAGTGGGAAGGAAGCAGATGTGGCCTAAATTAAAGGCCCTAGCATTGTCTGGTGTGAACATGTGAAACTACGGAAAATTCTCTTCAGGGCTGACGACATTGGGGTTCAAACCTACTATTTCCCGATTGCTAGCTGGCAGCTACGTAACCCAAACCACGCAACCATCTGCTCGGCTGCAAACTCTGAAGATGTGGGGAAGTACATATGTCGCTTGGATCAGTGCAAATTAAACTTGACTATGTGATAAATTATAAAATATCCTAATATAAACCTGTATATTCCGCTCTTGTTGATTGATACAAACATTCAGAGAAGGAATTAAGTGATGTTGATTTATAACTTCGCATCCTGTGTAAATATATGAAAGATATTCAATGGGACTAGGAATTCTGGAGAAAATGTATAGGTCTACCAGTGATAAACATAGTGAACATCTATGCCTCAGTTAAGGAACAGAATCAGTTTCAGTTAATAACTAGACGAAAACGTTAGCCTTCCCGTCTCAAGCATAAATGTGGCTTTTTAATATACATACTGTATTTCTACATAGTTTACAACTCAGACATGATAATGTTCTAAGATGAAGCATTATTCAAATATGCCATCGTAGAAGCTATTTCCAGAAAGTAATAAGGACAGTTGCATGGCAAAACAGGTCAAATTCAGGGAGGGATTATGACCAACCAGGATATTGGTATAATTTAGTTACCACAATCATGAGGAGAAAAACGATGAACCCATGTACATATAAAATGTTCCCTATAGACCTATCTTAACATGCGATATTATTTACAAATATTTATATGGTTTATAAAATAATGAATTCTGTGCAAGATTCATGCATGCATAATTTCTCACTGATTATTCATTCTCTCCATCAACAGTCAGGTTATCACCCATTCATTCACTCATTCCTGTGCTCGCATACTTCCGTTCACTCTACCCGTCCGTCATTTACTCATTCCTCCATATACTCGCAGACATATGCAGCAGTTCAATTAAATTACATTTCCTTATGTACAACTGAAATTTTGGAAGAGGTAAGTTCTTGATATTCCCTAACAGCGAGTTCCATAGCTTTGCGGAGCTTCAATAAACCTTTCTGAAAGGTAAAAGTACGGGCGAAAGGCGGAAAAAGGTCAATTTCTTCGTCTCTCTGAGTTGAGCAGTAAAAAAATAAGACGTTGGAAGAGATCAATGTCTGCAGAGGCAAAGAAAGATTTCCGGAAAAAGATAAGTGTTCATTAATTCTCCACACGGAGACCCCTATGAATGAATTCGAAAGAAATATTGACTCTCAATTTACAACTCTGAAAGAATACTGATATTGTACAGTATTCAGCATTCTTCTAGACTCAAATCTCTCTCTCCTCATCTGATATTCACTTTGGTAGGATCGACTTTATAGCCTGTTGTTCACTTGCTTATTCAAAGTTTTAAGATTGAAAACAGGCTTAGTTCGGCGGGATTTAACAGTGCTGAAATGTAGAGAATACTGTTAGAAGATATTTTTATCTGAGTTTCCTTTTCAAGGTAAAATTATAACTCCTCCAGCGGATCAGTGATAAACAATTGACTTCCGGATCCGAAGCTCCAGGGGTTCAAACTTGACAATATTACGGCAGCAGAATGTGAGAAAGGTGGAAAAAAGTGCCCATTTAATGCCGTACAATGTCGATATGATCTCTGGTGACAAAGCAAGCAAGCCATCTTGATTTGTGGCGAAGTTAGGGCTCAAGGCCCTCTCTTACACGTAACCACAATATTAAATTACACAAATGCAAATCTGTAACATTGGCGAGGAGGGTATGCCACAGCCTAGTGGCAGTGACTTCGAAGGAGTGATTGTAAGCCCTGGAGTGATTTGAGGGGTATGCCACAGCCTAGTGGCAGTGACTTCGAAGGAGAGATTGTAAGCCCTGGAGTGATTTGAGAGATATAGTTCGTGAACAGCCGGATTGTGTATCGTGGTTATGATACGAGGAGAGGTAATTACATTTTGAACACATCAGATGTTTACCCGGCAAAAAATCTGCCATAGATCGAACAACAGAGTTCTAGTTTCTTTATCATCTGGTATAGTAAAACTGAACTCGAAATCGACATACAGATAGCCCAAATGACGTCAAATCAAAATACGGGTACAAGAGGCTATACGATGTTTAAAATTAAAAAAAAAAATCTCGGCACTCCAACCTCACTTATCCATAATAACTGAAAATACGTTTAATACATAGCATCATTATTTGCCAATATGATGGACGAGTACAAGATAACTGAAGCTGGAATCCCATTTAATGCTAGTGATAATGTTTAGAAATAGGTAGTCCAATCGCTGAGGAATGGATTTATCGTAAAACTGTAGGTCCTACTGCTCAACTCTTTCAAACATGGCGGTATAAAAATAATTATACCATCACATTAAAACATGAAAGCAAGCAAAAGTATACGATCATTTGAGCAAAACTACAGTACATTCGTCTGGGCCCATTTAATATTCTGACCAACTATAGCAGTGAGGTAGGAAAAAAAAATGCTCCAGAACAGCAACATATGAAATTAAATATAACAGTAATGTTATTGGCTTTACGTACCACTAACTACTTTCACGGTTTTCGGAGACGCCGAGGTGCCTGAATTTAGTCCAGCAGGAGTTCTTTTACGTGCCAGTAAATCTACCGACACGGGACTGACGTATTTGAGCACCTTCAAATACCACCGGACTGAACCAGTATCGAACCTGCCAAGTTAGGGTCAGAAGGCCAGCGTCTCAACCATCTGAGCTGTACAGCCCGGCGAAATTAAATATATGGATCGAACAGCAGGTTACACGAAAGGAGACTAATTGACTACTAGAAGTAACAGAAAGAATTTCGTCAAAAGGAATGTTAGAGGACCCCTAAAACACATATTTCGCTACTAAACTTAAAGAAGGAAATCTATAGGTTGTCCAATGAAGTGATGGGGGAAAAATGTTGGTCACGACCCCTAATAATTGATAAGATGATAATGACAACGACGTCTACATACTACCCCAAATGAGAATTAAAATTAATATTACTCCAAGGACACTGCACTGCGCCACAAGGAACTAAACAAGCCATTCGAGTTATCACCATAACATTAATTCCTAAGGCATGGTATATTTTGAGTTTGGATAGCAAGTCGAACAAGTCATGAAAACATGAATACATATAAATCCCTTGCTTCACAGAGTAAAGGATACAATACCGGTATATTAGTGAGAGCTATATTACAGCCAAATTGTCATACACAGAAAAGTGTGATAAACAATAAATAGAGGTCTGATTATTCACAAGTTGCAAAATGACACTGATTCTGTTTTTGTTCGAAATTGTTATTCTGAGCACAACCAAGTTAATGATACCGGTCTCCTTTTACAGATTCTGGCTTGATAGCTATCACAGAGTTTACTGCACAGCTCGCACCTGCTGTCTTCATTTGAGTCATGGAAGTGTTGGTTGACACCCATGATGGATAGCCATTTACTGCAAAACGTGCCACTATGTGTCCTATACTGTAATTCGATTGTGTCTAATTTGTCGCCATGGCGTCCGTTTAATAGAATTCGCTCCAGGTGACATTCTTCTCGTCAGGTAAAATTTGAAGAGTATTTTGATAGATGTGTCTATTCGGCTAGTGCAGCAGTGTCCTGATGTCTTCAATGTCTTCAACTCTTTCAACAGCAGGTAAGTCAGTCTTTACCATAATATGAAAAAAAGCCAGCAAAGCGTGTTTTTCATACTCACTTTGGTAAATACAAAAGAACGGAGACGAAAGGGAAGTTGTGGTACTTCTTAAATCAGTACTGTTTATCCATTACAGTTACGAATGTGTACAAACAGAAGGTTAAACAACAGTTCCTTTCCGGTGCTCAACTCAGCACGCTTCTGCAGAATAACGCATTGTATGAGGGACAACAGGACCGCAATGCTTAGTTTACAGAACCTTAAGCCACAGAGACTTCGTTTGTGCGAAGACAATGAACATCTTAATGATTCAGCACACGCAGCATTTGAAAAATGAAACTACATCGAACGTTGTTCACAGAAAGACGTTCGCTTGTTGGCAAAGGACGATGTATTTTAGAGAGTAAATCTCATGATCGGAATTCATTATATAGTTTAAATCTGTATTAAACTATTTAAAACGCTTTATACTAACAAGGAAACAACGAAATGAAGTAAATCGATCTGACAACTGAAAGACCTTGGCTTTGAGGGAAAACAACATCGCTTATCATAAAAAATGAGGTACCAGTATATAAATAAAACAAATATTATACAATTCCAAAACCTGCTCATTCATTCTTCATGTATTTATTTATCGATCTATTTGTTTCTCTATCTTGTTTATATTCAGTGAAAAACTAACATCCCTTCCTCCTGATGGCCTGTAACAGATTTACTTTTAGGTGCCAGAAGCTCAATATAAAAATTCACGTATTGTTTCCTGGAAACTTACTGTATTCCATTTTATTATATTTCAGTATTTCAATTGTTAAAAAAGCTCTACAAATAATTCCCATTTATACAAGCCTCAACTTGTGACATTTTATACACCACTAGCAGAAGTACCCGTTCTTCGTACGGGTTATCAGAAACTGGCTTTAGTTACTCATACTATCGGTGTGACTGACTTCATTAGATATGTATATCACTGGTGTGTTTACTTAAGTATGTAGACATTATTTGTCATGTTTGGAATTATAGTGTATCATCTTCTTTTCTACATGGGGGCCTCTAAATATTAGTTCCTAATTAGCGTCGACCTCTAGATCTTTTGCTACCATGTTTTTCCCTCATTCCCACCTAGATATACCTGCTCCCTTCACAAAGCTGCAGGTTTAGTGTAAGCATACTTCCGCTAGGTAGTACTACAAATATAAATATTAATCAATGTATTTGTTTGATCCGATATTTCGTAACTATTACAAATTATCAAGGAAATGCGCGATGCATAAAATAAACTACTATAATTATCGAGAATTATAATTCTCAAAGCTTGTCACTCATGTCGCACATCATATAATGAATCTGAGTATAAATGTTGAGAAATTTTTTTAAGTCCATGATTTGATAGAAAATAGTTTAAACTATAGGTAACAGACTCCGCAAAATGCTGAAACGTAAGCCAGTACGTATAAAGGGAGGCCCGTCGGCAACCGCTGGTCGCTGTACTACGGAGATCTCCGAGGCTATTATTTTTATACTTCACTCCCTTTCCATCCCCGCCCAAAGGAGTGCTATGAGCGTCTTACACAACAGTTTATTTTTTCCAGATAGTAAGTCATATGTGTATCAATTTTGGTTGGCAGCTATGCCCAAACGTACATGCATAATCTAGCTGCTGTAGAATCCTGAAGCTGACGTTGCCATGGTTACGGCTTTTCGTTTCTTTATCCGATTCCTAGAGGGGTAGTGTGGTTCCAATATCTCCATAACGGTTGATTTTAGGGCCTTAAAACACGGTTTTCGGGCCCGAAGGGTTTATCGAGTTTTGTTCTTTGCGTCAAGAGGATTAAATTGAGCTTTGTCTCTTCCTTATACGACAAATTCGATATTTTTCCTATATTAGCCTATTATTTTTATATCTCCGCCCCGTGCCCCCCCGCCACCTTGAATTGTTTTGAATATAAAATACAGCCCATGTTACTCACTGGTAATGTGGCTTTCTATAGGTGAAGTAATTTTAAAAATCGGTTCAGTAGTTTTTGAGTCTATTCGTTACAAACAAACAAACAAACAAACAAACAAATTTTTCCTCTTTATAATATTAGTATTGTTACCGTGGTTTGGTGGATTAGCAGAGGTGAAAGAAGGTGCTGGGATGAACAGGTCTCAACCTACGAAATTAAAGTTAATTTAAAATTTCACCAAGGTTATATTTTCTTTTCGAGATCAAGAAATAACAAGTACAACAGGAACTTAGTTCAGAAGCAACAAGGTAAGAATACACAATTACAGTTTATTAATGTATTTTGGGCTTCGAGTTCCAGAAACACAATCCCTGAGGAATGAGTCCAACTTTACTTATACATAAGGTTTAACAAAGGGGCAGAAAACCCCAATCATGCCCAGGAGCACTCGCTCCCTATTACTCAGAAAAGCCTGCTCGAGGCACACAGAAACCAAATTTCAAAAAGAGCAATCCGCTCTCAAAGTTCAAGCCTATCAAAGGCCACACCAAACTCCACCTTCAAGTTGACCTCCAAGCACATGAAAACAGGGGTAAAAATACCGAACTTACTGAGGCCTATTAAGTAAAGAAACAGGACAATTACATGGCCTCCAAAATACCAACTTGAGAGGAGGCGTCCTTGCACTCCCAATACACTTTATTTAAAACCTATTTGGCACTAGGCGGCATATGCAAGGGCTAATCCCATACTAAAGAGGTGACACGATAGGAAAACTTATTACATTACGAAACGAAGGAAAATGGTTGAGAAAACGTAGTCACCTCAAAAACAATATGAAAGGGAGCTCGAGAGGGTTAGGCACTCTCTATCCCAATTTGTAGTTTAAAGAGATAGAATTTATACCAAGAGTCTTTTACATTTTAGAGGAAAGTTACATGATAAAAGGTATCGAACCTGCCCCGAGAGTTAAAATGCTGAGCTAGCAAGAAAAGAAATTATTAAAAGGCCATTACCTTATTGATGAACCGCTGCCCGAAGAAAGAGGCGCTTCCCGCCCCCTGCTACATAATTTAAACAATGATAGATGTTACTGAAGTGACGCAGAGACCCGAAAATCAGCAGTTTATATACCCTCGCGGAACATTCGAGACCTTTCATGAATGATAACACCCGCCCACAAGCATTTTATTGGACGGCCAAAACATTACAAGTCAAAACTGAAGAAGATATCTAGGATTGGTGGAAAATTAATTACAAAAATTACTCATTGGTCGGATTCAAAACTGGCGGAAAGAGAAGGGTTATACAGCCAACCTAAACAATGACTGAAAGAAATTTAACAAAGAACAAACTTATGCATACTAAAATTCTTCAAAAAAAAGTTCTTTCACTTCGCACTAGGGTGCACCGTTGTATTTCTTCAGTAGTGCCATCTAGAAGAGAATGTTCACACTTCTCACTACAGAGAAAACAAAAATAAATCGAAAAAGACACAGTTCAGAACTCTTCAAAATTTACAGATAGCGACATCTTCTGATAACCTTTAGAATTAACATGGTTGTTAGAGTTCAGGCTTCCTCCAGTAGAGGAGTTTCAACTGGCGCAAAGTTTGAATTAGCGGCGCGGAGGTGTACCGCCTGGTACAAGTATAGATTTCTGTTAGTACTCTTGTTTTATCTGCCCCAAATTTAATGTTAACTTACACATTTTAAAAACCCTCTTGTGTACTAGTTCTAGATTTTTGTTGCTGAGGACGGGTGAACATTTTCCCCTCTCTATTTCTTTTAAGTTTTTATTTATCTCTTTTTGAGAAACATTTCCCCCAGAGCTTTACTCAACCTAAAACAGAAGCGAGTAATAGGTTAAATTCAGAGGGTATGGTGACCAATCATAGGACTAAACATTATCCTATTCAGAGTAGATATACTGGATAGATAAAGTCTTTGTCTTCCACTTCTCCATGGGCAGTCGCGGTCTGTACGCAGGTTAGTCATAATTTTAGTGAATTATGCGCAGTGAGGAAGATCAAGCCCCACATACTTATCAGAAGTTTCAAAGTTGAAGCCTACAATTATAGATTTGTAAGAATAATAATAATAATAATAATAATAATAATAATAATAATAATAATAATAAAGTTATTGGCTATACGTCCCACTAACTACTTTTATGGTTTTCGGAGATGCAGAGGTGCCGGAATTTAGTTGCGTAGGAGTTCTTTTACGTGCCAGTAAATCTACCGACAGGAGGCTGACGTTTTTGAGCATCTTCAAATACCACCGGACTGAGCCACGATCCGACCTGCTAAGCTGGGCTAGGAAGGCCGGCGCCCCAAAAGTCGAGCCACTCACCCCGGCAAGTGTGTTCCTATACAAGCCATAACTTTTAATTTTGGCATTATGAGAGTTGAAACAATAACTTGGGCTACTCGGCCCCTAAACACATGATCAAATTAAATAATCTAAACACCAGCAAAAGAATTCATACGGCGATTGTTTAACTGACAAGGAAATTAAACGAAAGCCATAAACAGTGCGGGAAAGAAAATAACACCAAAATGAATGGTGCCTGTTAGAGAGACATGCATTAGATGATGCTACATGATTCGAATAACTAACAGTCTTCTTCCGATGAATAGAAATTAATACTGACGTTAGTCCTAAATAACTCGTCCATTACTTCCACTATCCATTGTTTAGGAATGGAATTACTGTAGTGCAGATTTTGAAGAAATTTAACCGCCGAAATAACTTCAAACTACCGCGTAACTTAGCAAATTATAAATAATAATGACATCCAGTTATTCTTATTTTGAAGGGCGAAATAAGACAAAAGCATTCCTAGGTTGGCCAGGAATGGAATTTAAATCCACTTCTCTACCCGTTTATGTTAGCAGAGGTTTAATGAACCACTCTTCCAGTACCCTCAAACCAGTAAAATTCATAGGAGAGTCTGAAGTCGAAACCAGGTCAACCAAACGAGAAACTGTAATTAGAATTATTTGCATCCTTATACGTCACACTAGCCTAACCTAAATCCTAAATAGGAACATTTCAGTTGGATCGGCTGACTATACTATCACACTTCTGTGGCTGTTGAAATTAGCACGTTGACTAACTGGAAGATTTCATCCGGTCAGTATGAGAACTGAGTGGTCCCATACCTCACACAGTACGACTCCGTTAAGTGGAAATTTTCTTCCATTAATCTTAGAACAGCACACTTTGTGACTGGTGTCGTTTATATAAACGGTACTTTAAACCTGTCTACCTACTTAGACTCGAACCCAGTAGCACAGGCAAGTTAGAATGGTTGATGCTGATGATGATGCTTGTTGTTTAAAGGGGCCTAACATCTAGGTCATCGACCCCTAATAGTACGAAATGACACGAAATGTAATGACAAATTAAAAGTCCAAAATCCTCCACTGACCAGAATTCAAAACGTGAGGCTGAAGAACGAATGGGTGGATATGAATTTAAAACAATCAGTGGATCCGACCCGCAGTGTTTCACATTCACAAAAACTGACGGAAAACAATAGTATTACTGATCCAGGGACTGCTTCTAAAGCACAATACTGAATCGATTAGCATGCAGTCTAAATGGGTCCAAAATCAAAGTCATCGGCCCCTCATAATGGTACTTATCGCTAGGAAAGTAGAACCATGGCATTTGTCATGTTGCGGTACTAATAAAAAAGCGTACACTCGCGGTATTCCACACATTATGGTGTTACTCACAGGTAATGAAATTTGCACATGTATTACAGACCTACTGTGTTTCGCACATTCGGCGCCATTTACAGGCAACGCAAACCTATGGTGTTCAACACATAAGTGTACTAACCACAGGGATTTGTACTATGCCGTGGTGTTCCTCATATAGTGGGTACTAATCACAGGCAAGCCAGAACCATGATGTCGCTCATATAGTGGTACTAATCACAGGTACTGTAAGAGCCGACAGTGCACTCTAAGTGAGGGGGGGGGGGGCTGACGGCACGGTGATTCTGCGTGCTATTAATAACGAACATAGTGCTACTACGCGCAAGTAAAAGCGACCCATGGTGTTCCCCGCGTGGTGGTGGTGCAAATCACAAGTAGTTTTATGGTTCTAATACAATCATCCCTTGGTCGCCCCTTTTAGTCGCCACTAATGACAGGCAGGGCACACCGTAGGTGTATTCTTCGTCTCCGTCCCCCACCTACAGGGGGTGAACGGTAATTGGTGCGTTTCAAGTACACATGAGAAGAAAATGATTAGTCACATGAGACTGCAGCAATCACAGATCGAAACGTACTTTCTATAATAGATTAGCAGATCATGTGTAGCCATCGTCAAGTCAGACATTATAAGTTCATTGAGAGATATTTTTCATGTCTTTCGTCAAAAAAGGGATTTAAACAAAGTACAGGCAAAAGAGCAGAACCGACTTTTTACCAAGGTATTTCAATACTATTTAGCAACTGCATAGTAAATTATAAGTTTGGCACCTTGACCTTCGGTTCGGTGGACGCAAGTTTCGATTTCCGGCCAGATCGAGGGATGTTAATCTTAATATGGTTAATCGTCTTCGCTTCGGGACTTAGTGTTTGTGTTGTCTCCAACATTCCTTCAATTTATACACCACAACCACGCAGGATGCTACACATGCCAGCCACAACCCACCTTCGCCAAAGGGTCTGCCTTACAAGGGATTCATCAGACTAGGGGCAGAATCAATCAATCAATCAATCAATCAATCAATCAATCAATCAATCAATCAATCAATCAATCAATCAATCAATCAATCAATCAATCAATCAATCAATCAATCAATCAATCAATTTTTCTGAGTAGTTGGTACAACAGCAAACCAAACACAGAGGCACATAAAGCTCATGTAACAGCCCTGGAATACCAAGACGACTGCTGCACAATCAGATGGCCTGCAGCTGTTTGAGTGTCATGTGA
Source organism: Anabrus simplex (assembly GCF_040414725.1). Taxonomy (NCBI): domain Eukaryota; kingdom Metazoa; phylum Arthropoda; class Insecta; order Orthoptera; family Tettigoniidae; genus Anabrus; species Anabrus simplex. Next base: position 1,229,105,900 of record NC_090265.1, on the reverse strand, counting down.
CCTGCACAACTCTGTCGGCCGTAATGCTTGGCTGTCCAGTATCTAAATAAGGCATTTATCTGCGGATGTCAACGGTGTCTAGGAACCTAGGGACAGCCGTTATAAGACATTCTGTAAAACGTGAATACTGCACATTTAACACCATTCTTTCTTTCTTTCTTTCTTTCTTTCGAGCCCGGAACCAGCCTCGAGGAAGAGGCACCTGGGCTACAGTGGACACGACTGCCTGTTAGTGGCCTTTGAAATGCTCGGCATTGTTTAAAAACAATTGAGCGATTATTTGTCTCGAGAATGACGAAATGTACTAGGTAACAATCCTCGAAAAGTACAACGATGAATTAAACTTGAAATTAAAATATTTTTTAGAAACCATAAGCTTCAGTGTTGCCTAATTTGAGAGGTAATAATCACTTGGGTTTTTGAGTGAGTCAACACGTGATAAGGTCTTAGTTTAACAAGGTGGGTGGTCAATTTATAAAATATAAAACTACAAGTTAGGTTAAACTGAAACAAAGTTATGTATATTTTAAACCACTTCTACGTAATGTGTACCTCGACTTTTTGATCACACACTCAATTAATTTGAAGCCTTATTTTTAGACTAACTTACAGGTCAGAGATGAAATAGAAATGCTGTTAATATTTCTATGCTGGTCCTTAGCCCGAAGGCTAGCTGAATCCCTCAAAATCCTATTAGCCATCACAGAGAGCCTGAAGAGACGTATTTCGACATAAGGAGTGTGGTAGTTTTCTGTTCGCTTTCCTCACGAGTTAGAAGATGCTATTGTGCATCAGTCCAGTATGCTCACTGAAATGCGACTAACCGATCTCACATCGGTTAGCGTCGTTATCCACTTCAGTCGTGAGTAAAAGCCCGAGGTATAGATTTATTGAATGTTATCGATGACGAGCTTACTGAGTGTCTACGACTAATATGTTTCTGTTATTGGAAAATAAAGCTACCAAGTGCTATCTAAGCACTGCCATAAGGCCAGGTAAACGAAAATGTATAGTACGCGAACCTTTTCTTGATACCTGAGCTCCCTAGTGCTGAGTCGGCAGACCTTATCTTCGAGATTCGTATTGGCAACCTTTGAAACACAAACTATGAATCATTTATGCATCGCCGTGAGACATCTGGCGTACAGTTTACGTACTAGTACTGTTGTTATTTACACAACAAAGCCAAACTATGGAATTCATGCTAGCAACAAGATTCGCATCGAGAAATGTTATATATGTTATATAATGTGTGTGTGAGAGAGAGAGAGAGAGAGAGAGAGAGAGTTGTTGGCTTAAGATAAAATTTAGTAAATTCATATCGATCGATCGTATTATCGATTCAATTCAGATTTCATTTCCATTCAGTTGGCAGTATAACCGGAACCGAGAGAGCTCCCTCCTTACTCCTCACCCCGTAAAACTTGTTTTAAGAAAAGGTTCGCGCACTGTAGTAGAGCCGAGCTGAGTGGCTCACACGGTTGAGGCGCTGGCCTTTTGAACCCAACATGGCAGGTCCGACCCTGGTATTTGAAGGTGTTCATTAGAACAGCCTCGTGTCGGTAGATTTACTGCCACGAAAAACTGGATCTCTTTCAGGACTAAATTCCGCCACATCGGCGTGTCCGAGAACCGTAAAAGTAGTCATTGGGACGTAAGATCAACATAATAATAACTATAATAACATTATTATTATTATTATTATTATTATGAAATATTTTTTTTAAATATTCTTATTGAAATGAAAGAACATATTATAGAATAAAGATTTACTTGCATTTTACTAGTCATATTTTACTAGAATAACTTAATGGAAACATAATTACTCATCATAAACCATCAATCACTGGTCGTTTATCTTTACAAAGTCTGTTAGTTTCTTTTGCCGTTATGATCGGAAGCTACTTGAAGATGCAGTGTTAAACCAGCATCTCATAAACATCACATCAGTAACTGCTAAAGAATGGACATTTCAAATTACAGTATGTACTTTACTGTACTGTAGAAACTATTTTCCTCAGACGGTTGAGGCGCTGACCTTCTGACCCCAACTTGGCAAGTTCGATCCTAGCTCAGTCCGGTGGTATTTGAAGGTGCTTAAATACGTCCGACTCGCGTAAGTGGATTTACTGGCACGCAAATGAACTCCTGCGGGAGAAAATCCCGGCACCTAGGCGTCTCCAGAACCCGAAAAAGTAGTTAGCGGGATGTAAAAAAAACCATTCTTTTTAGAAAATATTTTCCGGTTAATCCGAAAATTTCGTAATCCGAACAGACTCCGGTCCCAATATGTTCGGATTAACGAGACTCTACTGTATTATTATTATTATTATTATTATTATTATTATTATTATTATTATTATTATTCCGGCGTATCTGTGGAACGCAGAGGAGAAAGAAGGTACCGGGGTGAATGCGTCTATCTGCAATAGCAAGGTTGAGTTAAAACTTTAAAAGGTTATATTTCTTTTCCAAAAAACAAACTTAACAATATTTTTCACTGAGTGAACATAACAATACATCAGGTACAAGGTAATCTAGCAACAAGACTATGACAATCCGAGATTCAGAACATTAACAATTTTGGGCTTCAAGCCCCTATTTTACAATGTCAGCGATACCCGATTCAGTTTACCAAAACTATAATTCACACTAAGGAATCATTTATCTAAGGGCAGAAATCCCCTTAATTCAAGAGCACATGCTCCCTCAATTACAATATCTAGCCTTCCAAAGGTGCACCTTTACAATTACAAAACTTGAAAAAGAGCTAACAGGCTCTCCGGTTTCTTTCAGCCTCCTCGAGGCAACCTCAAAAATCTTACACACTCTGGCCTTCCATGGCCCAACTTACAATTTGAAACAGGGGTATCGCGTACCCAACCTATAGGGCATTTGCGGAAAAGAACAGGTTAAGTAAATGGCCCGAAACACAAACTGAATGGAGGTGTATACTTGCACTCCTAGATATGAACACTATAACAACCTAAGGGGCTCTAAGCCAATGAAACAGGGGCTATTCCCAAACTACTCAGGTGACTCGTATAGAAATTACTTCAACACATTACAATAGAAAAAACAGTTAGAGAAAAACGTAGTCACCCCAAACCAAGATGAAGGGGTGCTCGATAGGGTAATTCACTATCCCCGATTTACAGTTAAAGATTTAATGAAGGTTTTACATTAACCGGAAGAAAGTTACATTTTAGAAAAGCTTGTTACATAACCAAGGAGTCGGACCATTCCCTCGGGTTATACTGCGGAGGTAGCAAGAAAGAATACAGTTATGTGGCCATTACCTTGTAGATGTTCTGGTTGCCGACGAAAGAGGCCGCCGACCTTCTGCTTGACAGACACACACACACACACACACACACACACACACACACACACACACACACACACACACACACACACACACACACACACACACGGCGATCAATTGGCCAAGAAACGTGAAAAGCCGCAGTTTATAAACCCTCAGGGAAGGTTCGAGATCATTCAAGACTAAACTAGCCACACCCTCTCAATTTTATTGGTAGATTTCAAAAGTAAGACTCCGAATCGAACAAGAAACCTGTGATAGGTGGAAAATTAATTACAGAAATTAGTGATTGGCTAGATTCAAAACTGGCGGAAATAAAAAGGAAATATTGCCAACCCAAAAATAAATGAACATCAATCAGTTACAAAAACCAAGAAATACAAAACTTCTTTAAATTATAAGTTCTTTCACTTTGCACCAGGGTGCCTGATCATAGTTTTTTAGTGGTGTCATCTGTGGAAAAATGTCCAAACTTCTTGATGAATGGCAAACAAAACAAGGAGAAATTCACTGAGTTTAGGCAACTGCACAATAACAAAATTGCATCATATGTCTGTGGTGACATCTTTTGAGTAAAGTTCTAAGTTGGTGTAGTTTCAGTTTCACTGTTTTACCAATAGAGAAGTTAATTTAGAGGCTGAATTTGAATGCGCGGCTTTGGGGCATACCTCCCGGTACAATTATTATTATTATTATTATTATTATTATTGTTATTATTATTATTATTATTATTATTAAAAGGGGTACTTTTAGCACACGTTCTTGAATACTCGTAGCCTCTTTATTCGTACGTACATTGGGAAGACCTAGGATGACATGCCCGGACTAAAAACCCCAACCACTTTCATATTCTTCTTCTACCGCTTTTCCCCACACCTGTCAGGCCGCGGGGGCGAAATGTGTAGCATTTGAGGATTTGGCCCTGTTTTACGGCCGGATGTCCTTGACGCCAACCCTACACGGAGGCATGTAATCTTTATTGTGTGTTTCTCCGGTGGTTGGTAGTGTGGTATGTCGTCTGAATATGAAGACGAAAGTGTTGGGACAGACACAAACACCCAGTCCCCGAGCCATAAGAATTAATCAGAAGCGGTTAAAATCCCCGACTCAGCCTAGACTCGAATCCGGGACCCTCTGAACCGAAGGGCATTACGCTGACCATTCAGCCAACGAGTCGGACAACCACTTTCGTATTATCGAAGCCAAATATGAGACGAAGTAACGAACTACTTCTAGCCTATACTAGAAAAGAAAGTGTACTATGAACATTTTATCCCGCCCGAGATGAATCTCAGGGAGATTAAAAGAAATATATTGGCATTGAAACGAGCAGTTTAAGGTCAGAAATTAGAGAGCTGGAAATTTATCGGACATTATAATATTATTTTGGGTTTATGTCACAAGAAATGGGATGAATAGCAGGAAAACTAAAATTTCGCGAATATTTTGCTGCGCTTCTTGAGAAGTGAACAATTAATGAACACGACTGACTGTTCAAATAAGAACATCATGCCTATAATTGTGGGCTGTGATAGCATTAATCTAGACACTGAAATGAAATGAAATGAAATGAAATGAAATGGCGCATGGCTTTTAGTAGCGGGAGTGTCCGAGGACAAGTTCGGCTCGCCAGATGCAGGTCTTTTGATTTGACTCCCGTAGGCAACCTGCGTGTCGTTATGAGGATGAAATGATGAAGACGGCACATACACCCAGCCCCAGTGCCAGCGAAATTAACCAATTAAGGTTAAAATTCCCGACCCTGCCGGGAATCGAACCCGGGACCCCTGTGACCAAAGGCCAGCACGCTAACCATTTAGCCATGGAACCGGACATCTAAACACTGTCGAACCTCGATATCTCGAAGTAACTTAAATTTCCCGACTGTTCGTCCTATTCTTCGCGTGTATTTATTTCTCTATTACTCGAAATTCGGTTACACGAATTTATCGATTTCTCGAAGCAAATATTTTCTCACTTGAAGCATAAAAAAACTCGAATTTTGTGCAACATTAACTGTGCAATACGGAATTTGTGGTTTGTGATGAACAGTCAACAAGTGAAGAAAGGATTACAGCGATGCTGGGAGCTAATATGACGGAAACCGAAGAACTATACCTTCCAGTGATCGGAAAATCGGCGAAGCCTCGCAGTTTCTCGGGTGTGAATTAATTACCGGCCTCGTACGAAAGCAACCCCTTAAGTCGCGGATGACAAGCTCCATTTACGAATTTCGGCTGCGTGGTATTCACGAGAAGTTTCAACCTGAAGGGAGGAAAGTTTAACAGTAACAAACAGAAGAGACTGACGGATTTTTTTTTCCAAATATGAAATGAAATGAAATGTCGTATGGCTTTTATTGCCGGGATATCCCAGGACGGGTTCGGCTCGCCAGGTGCAGGTCTTTCTATTTGACTACCTTAGGCGACCTGCGTGTCGTGATGAGGATGAAATGATGATGAAGACAACACATACACCCAGCCCCGTGCCGTAGGAATTAACCAATTAAGGTTAAAATCCCCGACCCGGCCGGGAATCGAACCCGGGACCCTCTGAACCGAAGGCCAGTACGCTGACTGTTCAGCCAACGAGTCGGACTTTCCAAAGATGTTAACTACTGTATCTACTGTATCCTGTCTTCTAAAAAGTTACTATAATAAGCGTTATAATTAAAGTGATGTCCGCCTCTGTGGTGTAGTGGTTAGCGTGATTAGCTGCCACCCCCGGAGGTCCGGGTTCGATTCCCGGCTCTGCCACGAAATTTGAAAAGTGGTACGAGGGCTGGAACAGGGTCCACTCAGCCTCGGGAGGTCAACTGAGTAGAGGTGGGTTCGATTCCCACCTCAGCCATCCTTCTAAGTGGTTTTCCGTGGTTTCCCACGTCTCCTCCAGGCGAATGCCGGGATGGTACCTAACTTAAGGCCACGGCCGCTTCCTTCCCTCTTCCTTGCCTATCCCATCCGATCTTCCCATCCCTCCACAAGGCCCCTGTTCAGCATAGCAGGTGAGGCCGCCTGGGCGAGGTACTGGTCATTCTCCCCAGTTGTATCCCACGACCAAGAGTCTGAAGCTCCAGGACACTGCCCTTGAGGCGGTAGACGTGGGATCCCTCGCTGAGTCCGAGGGAAAAACCGAACCTGGAGGATAAGTAGATGATGATGATGATGATGATGATGATGATGATGATGATGATGACAATTAAAGTGATGCCGTAAAATAGAGTTCGTTTGCATATTTTTAATACTGTTAAAAATAATGTATTCGCTATTGTTCAATTATGTGCTATGCATGCTCAAAAACGATATTCTCTGTATCTAGATATGTCGATAACTCGAAATAAAATTTAGCTCCCGAGGCGATTCGAGATATCAAGATTCCACTGTATTTATAATTTATTAAGTATTGTTCTTAGCGTGTTAACTAGCAATTTATATCTTCAGCCATTTATCAAAGTTTTTAATGTAACTAACGGCTTCATGAGCCCTTGGTTACACACTTCACTTCAGCATCTTTCATTTCAGAAATATTTGGGTGCAAGTTTTAGGTGATCCATGCTGCATACAGTACTTTAGGATTTTTTTTTTTTTGGTAGTTGCTTTACGTCACACCGACATAGATACGTCTTATGGCGACGATTGGACAGGAAAGGGCTAGGAGTGGGAAGGAAGCGGCCGTGGCCTTAATTAGGCTACAGCCCCAGCATTTGCCTGGTGTGAAAATGGGAAATCACGGAAAACCATCTTCAGGGCTGCCGACAGTGGGGTTCGAACCGACTATCTGCCGAATACTGGACACTGGCCGCACGTAAGGGGCTGCAGATATCGAGCTCGGTGAGAGAGAGAGAGAGAGAGAGAGAGAGAAGTGTATGTGAGTAATTGAACTTCCCGGTCGTGGTCAACGTGACTGATACCAAAACACCCGGCATTCTTGTTAAGTCGCAATGATAATTTTAACCCAGTTCTCTTCTGGGTTATGAATACCCCGTTCCAACTTCCAAAATTAAATTCTGTATATCAGAACTTGGAATGGAACCTTGCCAACTGAGCAGAAGCAGCGATGCTGATCCACCGAGGCGTCTCGTGTACTCTCTGTTCCGGCGCCTACAGTATCACCTAAAACTTGCATCCCAAATATTTCTGAAATGGAAGGTGCTATTGATTTTTACAGAACTCAAGCGTAACTACGGGCTCATCCCATAACTGTAGCCCATACACAGATTGTAATAATTAACAGAATGTTTATTATTTTAGAAAGTTACATTCTTCAAATGGAACAATGCCTATTGACATCAGCAGGATAAAACTAGAGTAAATTAGAATGTCAATCGTATCTTTTTTTTCATGTTTCTAGAACCATCAGTTAACGAGATATCGTAGTTTGAAAACTGCAAGTACCGACAGTTGAAATGATATGGCGTATGGCTTTTAGAGCTGGGATATCCCAGGACGGGTTCGGCTCGCCAGGTGCAGGTCTTTTGATTTGACTCCCGTAGGCGACCTGCGCGTCGTGATGAGGATGAAATGATGATGAAGACAACACATACACCCAGCCCCCGTGCCAGAGAAATTAACCAATGATGGTTAAAATTCCCGACCCTGCCGGAAATCGAACCCGGGACCCCTGTGACCAAAGGCCAGCACGCTAACCGTTTGGCTATGGAGCCGGACACCGACAGTTGTCTGCTCCATTCAACTGCTCAGTTACGAGGCTATTATGTTCTTACATGTGTTTCCTTTACAGTACACTAATTGCACTGCGAATCCCTTGTCAGATACTTTGTGATATTTTAAGAAGTAGGATGTGGTGGGAGATGTATTTACCAATGCTGAAAGTTGGCATGTTAATGGTGTATGGAGAATGAGGAAGAATGCCGTTAGTTCTTGTGCTACAGTATGTACGTGGAACGATATCGCAACAAAAGTCACCCATATCGACAATTATGTGGGAACTTCAACCAGAAACTGGAATAGGGACACCTAGAAAACGTAACAAATAAACGAGTGACTGGAGAATAATTTAAAATTAATGTTCTACCTGCCGTTGCTATAGATCCGCATGTTGGTTCCCATGCAATCGAACGAGGTAGTAGCATGAGTCAGGCAAGTGTGCTATGCGTTCTTCACCGTCGTAAGTTCCATCCGTAACGTTTCTTTTTTTTCACGAACAGCTGCATGGAAGCGATTTTGAGAATAGTGCTCACTTTTATACCCAGGCATTAAGACAAGGTACACCATATTTATCGTGTATCTTGTTTAGTGATGAAGCCACATTTACAAATCACGGCCAAGTAAATCTCCGAAACATGCACTATTGGTCCGTAAACAGTCCCCATTGGCGTCGTCAGGTGGAATGTCAGCGTCCAAGAAGTTTAAATGTCTGGTGTGGAATAGCGAACCATCAGCTCATATGCTCTATTTTTCATTTTTTTTTTTTTTTTAAAAAACAATGTATTCTCAAAAGTATCTCAACCTCCTAACAGACCATATGTGGAAGTTGGTCTAGGAGGAACATTTGGTATCAGCATGGTGGCTATCCACCGCGTAGTGTACGATGTACTACAGTTTGTCTCCACAGATTATTTCCAAATCGTTGGTTTGGACGAAGGAGAACTGTACTTTGGTCGGCCTGTTCACCAGATTTGATCCCTTTAAACTTTTTCTCTCCCGGGAGAAGCTAAAATAAACTGTTTACAAGGATACAGTGACTACACCAGATGATATGAAACGACGCATTACTACTGTCTGCGCTGAAATTTCTGGTGCCGAGCTGAGTGGCTCAGTCGGTTGAGGCGCTGGCCTTCTGACCCCAACTTGACAGGTTCGATCCTGGCTCAGTTCGGTGGTATTTGAAGGTGCTCAAATACGTCAGCCTTGTGTCAGTAGACTTACTGGAACGTAAAAGAACACCTGTGAGACTAAATTCCGGCATCTCGGCGTCTCCGAATACCGTAAACGTAGCTAGTGGGACGTAAAGCAAATATTATTATTATTATTATTATTATTATTATTATTATTATATTTTTGGTGAAATGCTAGAATGTATGCATTTGTCTTTATAAGGCAGAATGGAAGTTTACACTGAAGTTGGTGGTCGTCATTTTGAACACAACCTTTTTAGACCAATTCTCCTTCTTCAGAATCGGAAGAATTTGTTTATTCATTTTTCTTCTTCTTAGGTTAGTGCTGACATGTGGAGCAGACAACTGCCGGTATTAACAATTTTCAAACTACGATAGCTCGTAAACTGTACTAGAAACCTGGAAAAATACATTGACATTCTAATTTACTCTGGTTTATTTTGTTTGTGTTCCGTCTGAACAATGCAACTTTCTAAAATATGCATTGTAATAATTATTAAAATCTGCGCATGGGCTACATTCATGAGCCCTTGGTTACACATTTCATTTCAGCACGTTTCATTTCACAAATATTTGGGTGCTAGTTTTAGGTGATCCAGTACTTTAGTGCAGTACTTTAGGATGTAATGTATGTGTCACTTGGAATACAATATTGTATATGTAAATATCAGATATTTTCGTTCCAGTCATTTAATTCTCTACAGTTCTTATGCTTTTCTAGTTCAGAACCAATCCTGCATAGTAGGCATTCGTTAACTATCAAAACGCTGTTGATATGAGTTTATAAGTTCGTGCTAAAGTACTGGAACTACGTAATACCAATACATATCAATACATGCTCAATCACTTTGAATTTGAAACCCTATATGGGAAATTGATAATTGTGCATTTTATACGTTTATCGCACTTTATTACCTGACTCAGAAGGAACCCTACTCAGAGTCCTCGGTACCTGCACACAAGACGTGTGTCATAGTGTACTGTTGAAACTGACAAGCGGTCAGTGAATGAGTAACGATGTAAACAATCAGCAAGTAATAATATTGCAGTCCCAGTCTTGGTTTATCGAGGGTCATTTCTTCAGGCCTTACCCACTACCGCATAAAATATATCGCTCAAAATTTCGTACCAAAAAAATTACAGTACTATCTGCGCACTTTTTAGCGATAGATTTACACCCTAGTGCTGAAGCGGTCGACCTCAGCAATCTTCGAGATTCGTACTGGCAATCTTTGAAACACAAACTATGAATCGCTCATGCATCGCCTACACTTTACGTACTAGTACTGTTGTTATTTACACAGCAAAGCCAAACTATAGAATTCACTCTAGGAATAAGATTCGCATCGAGAAATGTTGTATAATGTTATATAATGTGTGTGTGACAGAGTTGTTGGCTTAAAATAACAAAGGTTTAGAAAATTCATATCGATCGATCATATTATCGATTCAATTCAGATTTCATTTCCATTCAGTTGGCAGTACTAACGGAACCGGAAAAGCTCCCTCCTTACTCCTCAAACCCGTACACAAATCTATCGTTAAAAAGTGCGCAGATAGTAAATAAGAAGGCGAAGAAGAAATTAACAATCATAATCATTCGTCAGAGTAGGGCATTTTTAAGAAGGGTCAGAGTTCAAAATTCATTTTTTAAATTAATTTTTACTGGAGAGAAGAAAATTCCTCCCTTCCTCCAACTACAGAGTAGAACCGTATTTGAAACTCGTTCACGAAAGATAAGATATATTCACATTAATTATATCATTATATATTTTCAATTACCTGGTACATAGGCCTACTGGAAACTCTTGTTCTAATAATTCTAGAGATCTATTATTAGCCGTGTAGGCCTGTACACTAAAATGGACAATACACGGAACCACAAACTGTCTGAATTTGCTTTTAAGTGATACGTAACGCATAGTCAATTGGATTTAATTATGAAGGTAGTGCATAACCATGTTCATTCGTGTATTTGTGCGCGTTTGAGTGAATCAAGGCTTTGCATATTGCTCACTTCTGCATGTTACTAGTATTCATGGTGTTGACCTACGAGGAACACAACCGTCAATAATGATATGATTCATTGTTATGCACTGAATATTGCACCAACCGCCTTTAAATCGTCGTCTGACGTACAAACTTGGTCGGTAAAAGAGTGTAAAAATTAAGTATGAAATATGGAATGTTCTACTTAATATTTTGAGATAGAGAATCTAGAGTCAGAGAAACAGCTTAAGGAGACTTGCTTAGACATATCTGTAACTATTACTGTTTTTCAGATTATTTACAGATAATTTTACATGTAGTTATTTACGTTTAATTTTTAAATTATTTACGGTTATTTTATTTTTAATTTAATATAAATAAATATGTAAAAATTAGCGCCTGTGTAGCTCTGTATGTCCTTAAGCTGGCTTCTAGACCCTAGAGTAGTTTCTTACCTGACAATGACCGAGCTCGATAGCTGCAGTCGCTTAAGTGCGGCCAGTATCCAGTAATCGGGAGATAGTGGGTTCGAACCCCAGGGCTGTCGGCAGCCCTGAAGATGGTTTTCCGTTGTTTCCCATTTTCACACCAGGCAAATGCCGGGGCTGTACCTTAATTAAGGCCACGGCCGCTTCCTTCCACTTCCTAGGCCTTTCCTATCCCATCGTCGCCATAAGACATATCTGTGTCGGTGCGACGTAAAGCAAATAGAAAAAAAACCGGACGATGTCTAGTAGAGCATCTCAAATTGTGCACGCTTTTACTGAAACACACCGTATACATTCACTCGTAATGGACTAGATATATTTTTATATTCGCAACTAACATTGTGGTCTCAGTTTATAAGGATGCAACAATAAGGTAGGCCGAACTTTCAGGGACACATTTCTCACATGCAGAAGAAGGAAACGGGTATGTTACATGGACATGAGTCCGGAACCACACTATTTCACATTAGAACTCGTTTTCTAAAACTCTTACATAGCACATTAACCATGGAAAAAAATAGAGGAACATAACGTACCAGCATAGCACCTGAAACCGTTTCTTGAACCAAATGTTCATAATGCCGTGCGTTAGCACTGATTCATACATCAACCCATCATCGACGCATCCGGGATTAAAAGTGATGGCGGGCTGATACATGTTTCTCATAATTAATGTGCTATGCAGAGTTGTAGAGAATGAGTTCTAACATGAAAATAAAGCGTGTCTACGTGTGAGGAATGTGTCTGTTTGGCCGGACCTTATTGTCACACTCTGTACATGGAAATCCACAGCCTGTTTCCAGTCATTCGACTGGGTCAGGAATGGAATTAATGAAGTCCCCATCTAGCGGCGAGGATAGGAAATGTGCCGGCTGCCGAAGCCCGTCGCACTCCTCTGGGGCAATGATAAACGACTGACAAATGAAAAGTTAGTGGAGAGTGTTGCTGGAATGAAAGATGACAGGAGAAACCGGAGTACCCGGAGAAAAACCCATCTTGCCTCCTCTTTGTCCAGAACAAATCTCACATGGAGTGACCGGGATTTGAACCGAGGTATCCAGCGGTGAGAGGCCTGCGCGCTGCCTCCTGAGCCACGGAGTCTTCATCCTGTATATGCCATGATTAAACAGTAGTCTGCTTGCCACTCTTTAGTTTTTTTACCCTTAAGGCAAACTCTGTTCGTGTCTTACGCAACCCTGCTATCTTCCACTCACCTGGCATGTCCCCACCACCCAATTCAATCCGTATACATTTGGCATTTTTCTCTTTATTATGAATGTCCTCCTTCCATTGCACTCATCTGCCCGTACAACCAATATTACTCGATACCTTCATGGCAGTTACCTCAAACTTATACAGGTTGATCAACTCTCTCAGCGGATTAGATTTTTTCTGTTTAATACCTAGGTAACGTCGATGAGATTTCGGGCAACAACTGGGAAGGTACAGGTCCTGGTGATAAATGAGGTACGTCACATATACTTGCCTAGTGTGAAAACCTCATAAAACTATCTTCAGGGCTCCCGAGGGTGAGGTTCGAACCCTCCATTTGAGAAATGAAAGCTCACAACTACACGAGCAAACTCACTGGGTGGATCAGAGGTGGTGTGTGCTACTCATAATTTCGCGTATCTCCTAAAGATTCGAGACCGGCAAAGGTAGCCAATTTCTTAAGTTTTTGACATGTTAAAGACCAGTGGTGACAAAATGAACTCAGCCTTAGAAGGCGTCCAGCAGAATTGCGCTACAGACCTTCTAATGTGGGTGTTATTTAGGCGGCTTGCATTACAATTTAAATACTATCTAGCGACGAGGCAATGATTTAATCTGCTCAAACTTTAAACTCTTCTCCTGTGACCCTTTCATTCTCGACCATCAATATGACATGTTCCTAATTTCACCAGGTAGGGAATTCCAGGCGCGGCAAGGAATGACTTACTATACCCAGCTGGTCGATGAATTGCACAGAGCCAGATAAAGATCTCGTTTGTGGGCTTGTAAAAGCAGACAGGCAATTAAACAGAAACTAGCTATGCTGGGATGTTTACAGTCTGTATATGATGTAAGGTGGTCACAGAATAAAGATTCCGTCGCTCTTTCAAACGTAACTTACTTATTAGTATTACTATAACCGCCTTCCCGCCAGGGAGCGGTCACCCGCGGCAGAGGACGCGGGGCAGGAAGAAGCAGCAGTGTCAGCAAGAAATAGCCCACTCTCCGTTGGAAGGACTTCACCGGACTTCGCCCCGGCGGCACGTTCGGCAGATGATTATATCTCCTATGGCCCGGTCACTCATTGGACATCCTCCTCCGGAGGATGACTTACATTGGGTCTTTTTGTTGTGTTCCATATTATTGTTTATAACATACCCGTACGACGCTACGCGGGGTACAGTACTGGAACGAAATAATATTTATTCTACATCTCAATTTTCGACTCACACTGCTGTTAAAACAATTATATCAAGAGTAAGCAAAGCTTCCAATGAAGTTAGATGTTTAGTTTGGCTGAAAGGGTTTCGCACGAATGAAAATGATACATTTTTACACCAGGAAGTTACCTGACTTGCTAGTGATAACTGCAGCAGAGCTTTGTTTGAGACCTGTGTTTAAAGCGTGTTGTTCACATATTCAGACCATTATTTTGGTCATTCAGTTATTGTTATGCACGAGTATAACGAAACCTACAATTTTGTTAACCAAACGACTTGCCTTGTAATAAATGGATGCTTTCTTAATATTACGTTACAAGACTTTATCCGCTCTTGGCCCACGACTTGACCTCAAGTGCCCTTCAGCACACTGCACTTTAATTTTCCCAAGGCGTGGGCAACTCAGAAATAATATAATTAGCATTAGAAAATCATTCGTTCAGCTGTTGAGCAAATAAAGATTCCTACAAGGTAATTAATTGACTTTTGGAGAAAGGATGTGTCCTTGACTTGAAAGGTTCGGTAGAACATCGCACAAATCATCGTTTCTCAATTAGTTTGGTTATCGAAAATCTGATTTCATAACCTCGTTGCGGCCTAAACCTACACTCGTTAGTTACTCAAAAATACCATTATTATTATTATTATTATTATTATTATTATTATTATTATTATTATTATTATTATTATTATTATTATTTAGAGAGTGCGAAAGTATGACTGGCCATAAATAGCGCCAAGTCCATTTGTGTTCATATCCGCGACCCTGCCAGCGTGTAGGTAGTAGTAATAGTATACTTAGGTTGCGTATTCTCTCATATCTAGGTATAGCTAAGGTGAAAAAATAAGTTCGCAGTCTGCGATTAACGATTTTATGTACCGTACCTAATAAAGAAGTGAGCTCCCAGACGAAATTGTCCTTACATCGCTCTGTTTACAGACAGACTTTGCATTATGGAAGTGACAACTGGTTGGACTCATTCATAAGCTGGAAATAACATACTTCTCTTTACACGCTTGTAGGGTCGCGAATATGAACTGTTCCACACACATGGACTTGGCCCTATTTATGGCCGGTTGTTCTCCCTTTAGCCAACCCCAAGCGGAGGTATGTAGGGTCTATCCACTACTGCGTTTTTCTGCGGCGCTTGGTAGAGTGGTGTGTGAACATGAAAAGGAGTGTGTTGGAAGAAACATGAACACCCAGTCTCAGAGTCAGAGGAATGAACAAGATGCGATTAAAATATCCTACGCGGTCAGGAATCGAACCCAGGGCCCTCTGAACCGGAAGCCTCAACGCTGACTCTTCAGCCAAATTCCGGGCAGAATGACTGCTGGTACAAAAATGTGAAAACAACGCCAAGGAGCAGTCGCAATGAGATGAAGGCTGAACTGGGGAGGAACTCTATGGATGTAGCTGCATGTTTAAATCAGCTTTGATGGTCGTCCTTCTGTGGGTGGGGGCAGTATAATAACACCCACGGTATCCCTTGCCTGTCGTAAGAGGCGACTAAAAGGGTCGCCAAGGGCTCTGAACTTGGGAGCGTGGATTGGCAACGACGGGGCCCTTACCCGAGTTCTGTTATTGTTTCCTCTTGTGCCACGCTCCTTACTTTCATCTATCCTATCCGACCTCCCTTAGTCAACTCTGGTTCTTTTCGACCCCGACGGTATTATCTTGCGAATGCCCTTGTCTTACTATGGCCGACAGGCCTATCTTCATTTTTCGAAGTGTCGGATCTCTTCCGTTTTTATCTGTGATTAGTGTTAATAGGGAATGGTTGCCTAGTTGTACTTCCTCTTAAAACAATAACCACCACCACCAGTCATGCAAGGCGAATCACGGAGAAGAATGTGTTAGCAAGGAAAATAATGCACTCGGTCATGCAGGTTAGGAAAAACAGAGAGACGACGGCGACGATAGTAAAACTCATTTTAAAGTTACACAACAAAACGAGGCAGAGCTAGTTGCGAATAGAAGATTGAAGGGTTGCTTATTGAATCCTGAAAGGCACAACTATCTGAAATATTGATCGATTGATCGGTTAAATCATCGTACAGGGCGATTCGAAAGTCAATATGCAAACTTTGTAGATGTAATATAGAGCTAAAAATAAGATCAAACAACAAATTTTTCTGAAATTTCTTTATTTTGGTATTATGCAACACGAAATACATTCCTCCCAGAGTTTATTAATTTAAGGATCAAAAATTCAACTAAGATACTGTACGCAGGGTAAACTTACAGTACATCTGTTACACAGGGTGGAATTCCACTCTGGATGGAACACAAAACAAAATTAATCCCTCCCAGAGTTCAACTAAACAGAGAGATGACACATTCAACACAAGCCACGTACAGTACAATACATTCAGTTTAGCCCCAACGCATGTCGAAGTGACGTCCATGAAATAAAAATAGACGTGCTCGTCCGGCTTATTTCTCATGGAATGTCACGAACCCCGTTCAGATCTACGTAGAGTAAACAAACCCCTTTCTTGTCGGAATCAACTGTTCGTGATGGAGAGTACAAACGAATAACAAACTTCTACTGTACTGCAGTCACTAGTGAACAGAACAAACTATTAAGAATGAAACGTAATGAAGAGAGAAATCACAATGGGAAATTTACAAGATTTTAATTCATGTCACATGCATTCTGGTCATGCAAAGAATATTCTCTTCCACGGGCCACGAGAAGATTGAGTTTTCTCTTACTTCTGGCAATTTTGGATCGCTATGTAGGCGAACATCACACGTTTAAAGGCTGTACTGGCCCATGGTTTTACTTCGTAGTACGATAGGACATTATGCATCGTAACTTGAAATAAACCACTTGTAGAATTTCTTTTAATCTGTTTTACGTCGAACCGACACAGATAAGTCTTATGTTGACGATTAGAAAAAAGTTTTAAACATTTTAGTTATAGTTTGATGATGCTTGTTGTTTAAAGGGGCCTAACATCTAGATACGAAATGAGACGCAATGCAATGACGATTACTTAAAAGTCCAAAATCATCCACTGATCAGAATTCAAAACGTGAGACGAAGAATGAATGGATAAATATAAATTTAAAACAATCAGTGGATCCGATTCCCAATGCTCCAAATTCCCGGAAACTATCGTAAAACAATAGTATTACTGACCAAGGGACTGCTTCTAAAGCACAATCCTGAATAGATGATGCTTGTTGTCTAAAGGTGTCCAAAATCCAGGTCATCGGCCCCTCATAATGGTACTTAGAAGCATGGTATTTGCTATGTTGCGGTACTAATCAAAAGTAGCGTAGACTAGACTTGCTGGCAAGATGTGTTTATAGTGCGCTATGTCTTCTGGTATGGGCTAGAACAATTTGTTACTTTCATTGACCTGTCTCAGTCTCATCCTTGGCTTTGACAATATGAAAGTGACCAAGGTATGAGCAATGTTAATAATACCCTTCCTTATGCAGCCAGTTCCTGTTACGAAAAGAGTGAAAATATCGCTCGCAGGGTCGGTTGGTGCACGCATTTCAGTGGGCTTGGCAGACTGATATGCAATAACAACTTCTGGCTCGGCGAGGAAAGCAAAGGGAAACTGCATCACTCGTCATCTCCTTAGTATGCTTCTTCAGTGACGCCTAGGCTATTTATGATAGCTTTTGGTGGAGTTGTGAAGCATCAAGCCAGCCTTCGGGCTGAATACCCAACATACATATTCACAGGTAATGTAATACGCACATGTAACGCAGACCTGTGATGTTTCTCACATAGGTGTACTAATCACAAGGACTCGTATACCCAGTGGTGTTCATCACATAGGGGGTACTAATCATAGGCAACGCAGACCCACAGTGTCGCTCATGTAGTGGTACTAATCACTGGCAACGCCCATAGCCGTGATGTTACTCACATAATGATATTAATTACAGGCGACTTAAGCCCGTGGTGTTCCGCATGTAGTGGTACTAATCACGGGTACTGTAAACTCCATCCTGATTCACACTCTGTTGCTACTAATCACAAAACTATTGTGTACCAAACATAGTGGTACTACTCGCAAGTACAAGCGACCCATGGTGTTCCCCGCGTGATGGTACTGATTACAAGTAGTCTCATGGTTCTAATTCGATCATCTCTTGGTCGCCCCTTTTAGTCTCCTCTAACGAGAGGCAGGGGATACCGTGGTTGTATTCTTCGCTTGCATCCCCGACCCACAGGGGAATGTATGTTTGGTCCACGAGAGCTATTTTATTCCCCTCAAGTCCGACAGCTAGCCAGTTAGGACCCCCTATCCGCCACCTGTGACGCGCCACGTGGGAGTATCACGTCTCCCCCTGCTACGCCAGCGTAGTAGGTTCGTGGTAGTTGTAGTTTTACCTCTGCATTACATCCACAAATGTTGTACAGTGACTTACGAATCACCCTGTATATTACATTTGAAATGAATACTGTTGTCGAAATTAGGTTGCTATGGAACAACAAATCCAAGCACAATACTATTCGCTTTAACCCACCAACTATTTTTACGGTTTTCGGAGACACCAAAATATTAGAATTTGGCTATAGGTTTTTTTAACAATCTTGTAAATCTACCAATGCGCATTAATCGCATGTAAATGTTCAACTAATTGTACCGAAAATGAAGCACCCAGGGGTGCAACGTTACCTACAAGTACCGCATAACGCTCTTAAAATAAATACGAAACTCTTTGCGTACGGGAACACATAAAAAAACTATTCAGGATTTTCATTTAATTGAATATTAAATAAATAGGCCTACTAAAGCGCTCGATGCAATGAGTAGATAAGGGTTAGTCTGCCCGAAGGCAGGTCCGAGCCTCCACAGAGGTTTGCCTGAGCCGGAGTTTACGTGCGGTAGGGTGGCCAGTTCCTTTCCGCTCCTCCATTCCCTTACCCCCCACCAACAGCGCGTGGCAACCCATCCAAATCTTGATCACGCCCAATGTTGCTTAACTTCGGAGATCTCACGGGATCTGGTGTTTCAACACGGCTACGGCCGTTGGCCGATGCAATGAGTGAACTGAAACAAATCTACTTCGCCTGCAGAAAACAATCAGTATTATAACACGGTTTCCTTTATTACAGATATGCAACAATACTGTATTTTGCATGTCTAAAATTGAGTCCACATCAACTCCGATAGTCTTGGGGTAGAAATGAGGGAAGCGAAAGAATGATAACTGGCGTCTGTCAGGCGAGCACAACACTCGACAAGATTACTAAAAAAACCTAAGGGTACGAAAACGAAATGAGCACAAAGTTAGAGTAAGGAGGAACACTTACCTTAATAAACTGCGCAGGTATCAATGAGGGGGAGATAAGGCTAGTTGCTCACAAATGATAAGAAATGTTGAGGAAAATCTCGTCAACAAAATACGGAGAAAATGTGAGCGACAATATTTTCTACATACAAGTAGATCATGCTGAGCATTATTCAAGAATGTATGTTCTACCATCACTATTAGATTCTGACAGGTGATAGTATAAATTTAATTTCCAAGGGATCATCATAAACAGTATGATCGAAGTAAAATTTTAATTTATATATATTATTAGAAGATCTGCTTTCTCTCGATCTGCGTAACTATCCTTAAGCTTCCTTCTTCAGATTGCGTGTTTGATTCTCCATCACTAGACATCGGCATCCAAGAAAAATGGCTGTACAAATTATATTTTCATCTATCTGGCAGTCAAAATTCTTTGTCATGATCATGAGGTATCTGGCACCTGTTACAAACAGGTAGGATTGCAGCAGGGTACTCAAAATGAGGGTATAAGAGCAAAGTTAGAATAAGCTCCGTGGGTGAACCGACTTTGGTGGTGAGGTCATATGAGACGGATGGAAGACAGGTTACTTAAGAGGAAATGCACTCGACCATGGAGTATAATAGAAGTAGAGGGAGACCTACGCGACGATTGTTAGACTCGGATTTTAATTATTTTAAGTCAAGATGGAGGTGGTAGTGGTGATTGTTTTAAGAGGAAGTACACCTAGGCAACCAACCTCTATTTCCACTAATCAGAGGTGAAAAAATGGAAGGGATCCGACACTTCAAAAAAAAGAAAGACAAGGGCCGCGAAGGGCATGAAAATGAAAGACTCCCTAGGCCTCCACACGTAATACCGTCGGGGTCATTAAAGAACAAGAGTCGACCAAGAGAGGTCGGATAGGATAGTTGAAAGAGATGTGGAAGTAAATTTTGCTCCTAAGCTAGTTGAAAATGAAGGACTAGTGGCGCAGAGTTAATTCACGGAGGCTTGCAGACTGAATATTGAAAGGTACGACATTCTAATGTGACCCGTACCAGAGATGAGTAGTTTTGAATAAGTAGCAAATGTGAAATTCAAGCAAAATGCGAAATTACTGATTTTAGACTGAATGCATTTCTTCTTATAAAATAAATCTGGTATTTTCTGAATAGTACTACATTTTGTAGAAAATTTAAAAATTGATCATATTTGATTATCTGTGATGAATCCTTCCACTGAAAAATTTCTGAGAACGAAGTTCAAAATTATGCCTATACTGTCTTACTATCTTAGTTATTCGTTGGGGTTAGAGTACATTTCTTTAACGATATTTGGTAATAGCCTGATCGGGTTCATACCATAAACTAGTGCGCAGAACTGTGCGACAGAACTAATAAAAACTGAACAGTAATAAACAACAAATATTGTGCAGTTAACACCCCCCCCCCCAAACGACTATTACAACCGCAACAAAATACCGGAATACCATATTCGCAGCACACGTATGACTTCCTCGGCCTAATAATAATTTTTTCCTAAATTAAGTCCGAGAACTCTTAAAAAAGGCAAGCTTGTTACGTGTCTGTTGATATTGTGACCTCCAGTTTTATTTTGAGCCCGAACCACCGGACCGAGACTTTTCACTTCAAAAATCCCACAGGCATTCAAGCCCTGGCCGCCTTGGTAAGAGGCCAGTAATAATAATAATAATAATAATAATAATAATAATAATAATAATAATAATAATAATAATAATAATAATAATAATAATGTTTTACGCCCAACTAGGTACTTCTGACGGTATTCGGAGACGCCGAAGTGCCGGAATTTTGTCCCGCAGGAGTTCTTTAACGTTCCAGTAAATCTACCAACACGAGGCTGACGTTTCTGAGCACCTTCAAATACCATCGGACTAAGCCAGGATCTAACCTGCCAAGTTGTGATCAGAAGCCAAGCGCCTCAACCGCCTGAGCCGCTCAGCCCGGCAAGACGCCAGTGACTGTACCACTCGGCAACCGTGAAAATCCAGGATATATTATTATATCAGTGTGATTCTCAGACATTCGGCTCCTTGGGTGAATGCTCAGCGTGCTGACCTTTTGTTCAGAGTGCCCCGGGTTCAATTCCTAGCCGGGTCTGAGATTTTAACTGCATATGGTTAACAAGTTCCTCTGGCTTGTAGAGCGGTTAAATCCACATCAAATGCCGACGCCAATATATTGCCGAAAAAGAGGCACTAATAATAATAAGAAGAAGAACCAAACTTCAGCAATTTGCAAATATATTCAACAAGGATCACTGGTCTCACGCGTAAATTTCAGGTTCTTGAGTATCGCTACTGAAGCAAACAACAGAGCATACTATATGTGATAAGAACTGATCTCAAAGACTGAGTAAACAAAAACACCGCCGTTAACTGCTACAGGAAATCAAGAGTGCTGTGTTAATTAAGTGGTTTATTTAATCCTTTCATTTCAAGCCAAGTCTCGGCTTATTATGTAATAAACGTTGTTTATGAGAACTGCATTCCTGCTCATTGTTGAATAGCATTCCCTACCCACTCACTTCACATGTTCACAGTGTTTTATAAACAAGCCTCTTGGAGAACTGCATCAGTAACCCAATTTAATGTTTCACTTGAACAAGGAATTAATAACCGAAACTCAGACTTCTAAGTTCGATCGTAAGTGGCACTTCACCATGAGATTCTCTGCCCAGTCCAATGTCACATGTCCGTGTATGGTGGTGGTGGTGGTGTTTCTTGACGGGACAAATCTGCGTGATTCTCTCCTACGTAGATAAAAGGGAAATATTTAGTGCCATCTGCATCACACTGTCATAGAAATTTATTTCAGTTCTTTTTCGCTACTTCTCTTTTGGTTTGTTTTACGTCGCACTAACACAGGAAGGTCTTATGGAGACGAGGGGATAAGACGGCTAGGACTGGGAAGGAAGCGACCGTGGAATTAATCAAGGAACAGCCCCAAGCATTTGCCTGAAGTGAAAATGATGAAACCACGTAAAACCATCTTCAGCGGTGCAGACAGCGAGGTTCGAATCCATTATCTCCTGAATGCACGCTCACAGCTCTATTTAACGTCATGCTAAGTCATAGGTTTCGGCGACGCTGTGGTAAGAGAATGAAATAGTAACGGCAATATTATCATCTCAGGGTAATACCAGATAACGTTATCTAGGAAACCCACCATAAATTTTCATGTACAAGTTTAGATGAAAGTTCGGCTCTTGGGCTAAATGGTCAGCGTCGAGCCCAAAATATTCATCTTTAGCCATTCATCTACATGTCCAGCACTTTGGCTGCGAATGGTCAGCGCACTAGCCTTCGGTTCAGAGGGCCCCAGGTTTATTTCCCAAATCCCCATTGTCTCTGTGTTAACGTTCCGCCTCAATGATTGCGCAATTATGCACATCTATTGGTGGGACTACAAACCACCTGATAAATAAGTTAAAGCGATCTTTGTTCATTTGATTCTGAGCAATAAAATAGACGTACTTATTGACTTACCCTCATATTTTCAAGAAAATCACCACAGCTGGCATAAATAGGGAATGCGCCGCAATATTTACTATTGTTTTTATTCATAGGCTGCATTTTGGGCTTACTGTTGGGCCGAATAAGCTAGACTAATAATTTGTGAACCTCGTTAAAAGCAACAAACTTCTCCATTTTAGAACTGAACAGAGCAGTCTCGTAGGGAAATACTCGTAGTTTAGTAGTACGTACACACTGAAGGGGACGTGTCAAACAAGAGTTCAAGGACAGAGGAACCACTCAATTTTGTATGTGAACGTTAATTAAGCCAGTTTGCACTATATGAAGTTGCGTCTGCATGCATAATTTAATGCCCTCAATTATTGTTAGAGGTGCGCTAAGTTTTAAAACTTCCTACAAAGACCATTAATATAAACAGAAGGGCTTGCATTAGATGGAAACAAAGTTTTGTGGAATAAATGTAAACCCGAGTCTATTACTCCACTAATTCGGAAATCATTTAAATAACAGAATATCGCGGTTTGGCAGGAAATGTTGAAACGAATTCAGTTTTAAAAGCATATATACGTACCGGTTAATGTGAAAAGAGAATATGGCAGCAATTGCTTCACGGCCAGGGGTAGTGTGACTGCCTCTTACCCAAAAACCCCGGGTTCGATTTCCTGCCATTTCAGGGTTTCTACTTATAAATAGAGCTTGAGGGGGTTCACACAGTCTCGTAAGCCCAACTGATTGGTAGTGGTAGTGAGGGACATGGTAAACATAGTCAATTGCCGTGTGTGGGTGTATGAACAGTCGGATGAATGCATATGGCTCTCAGTTCTTAATAATAATAATAATAATAATAATAATAATCATAATAATCATAATCATAATAGTTGTCTTACGTCCCACCTACTACTTTAACGGTGTTCGGAGACACCGAGATGCCAGAACGTTGATCCGCAGGAGTTCTTTTACGTGCCAGTAAATCTACCGACACGAGGCTGACTTATATGAATACCTTCAAATGCCAATGGATTGAGCCAGGATCGAATCTGCCAAGCTGGGGTAAGAAGGCCAGCACCTCAACCGTCTGAGCCACTCAGCCCGGCAGCTGTCCTTACACGCAAGATACTATATACAAACAAAGATCCCAGATTATCTCTATAGCATATTCAAATTAATGAACACCATTCATGACAGCAAGAACACACACAGACACATCTACGCTTCAGATTCCCATATACTGTTACAATCAATAAATCGCACATCTCTATAGCATCACGTCTTTTGTTGACACTTTTCAGCTTCACCAGATCATAAAACTTGCTAACACGGCAAATTTTAAAAAAGAAATAAAAGAAATAAAAGAGCTCTAAGTCAGCACATGCGTTAACTAAGTATTCCAAGTGATTTTCAATCTATAATATAAATGCTATACTGTTAAAACAAATGCTTTTTTTGGGGGGGTTATTTGCTTTACGTCGCACCGACACAGGTATGTCTTATGGCGACGATTGAATAGGAAAGGCCTAGGAATTGGAAGGAAGCGGCCGTGGCCTTAATTAAGGTACAGCCCCGGCATTTGCCTGGTGTGAAAATGGGAAACCACGGAAAACCATCTTCAGGGCTGCCGACAGTGGGGCTCGAACCCACTATCTCCCTATTACTGGATACTGGCCGCACTTAAGCGACTGCAGCTATCGAGCTCGGTAAAAACAATAACAAATGCTGAGATAGGTGTTTGAACTATGTGTACAATTATGTACAAAGACTATTTCATAAATGTACGTACGAGTTGAGGGGCTGCCAGGCCGAGGCGGTAAAGGCATGCTCGGTTCTCCCGGAAGGACGTGGGTTTGAATCCCCGTCAAGAAGTCGTAAAATTTAAGAAAAGAGATTTCTACTTCCAGAGGTGCACATGGCCCTGAGGTTCACTCAACCTACACCAAAAATGAGTACCAGGTTAATTACTGGGGGCAAAGGCGGCCGGGAGTAGAGCTAACCACTCTACCCCATCAAGTGCCGAGGTTAAGGATAGTGGAAGCCTCTACCCTCTATTCCTGTAGAAGCCTGTGCGGAGATGACTTTTATGTAAGAGTTGTACGCAATTATTTGTCGAGTTATATAGGCTATCGATCGCACTCATGTAATGAAATATCAATATATCATTTTATTTCTCTTGCGTACCACGAACAATTCTAGCTCTTGTCGCGAACAGGTGGTGAATTGCAT
This sequence comes from Anabrus simplex, assembly GCF_040414725.1. Taxonomy (NCBI): domain Eukaryota; kingdom Metazoa; phylum Arthropoda; class Insecta; order Orthoptera; family Tettigoniidae; genus Anabrus; species Anabrus simplex. The sequence goes on along the minus strand of NC_090265.1, from coordinate 1,229,080,823 downwards.
CTGTCAAGTGCAGGTAGTGTTAGCTGATGCCACGAGAATTGTTTACCTGTAGGACTGGAATTAGGGAGGACATTCTGAAATAGCCCACGCTGTATCAGAAAGTAAGGTTAGGTTTTGAAAAGCTTGTAGTCTTGCTTGACTTTTGATCACGATCTGCACTGAAAATAAAATCAAAACAAGTTGAAGCAAACCGATCTCCGTACAGGCCATACTTTTCGTAACTTTGGCACTATGTGGGATAGTGTATATTCCTATGTCCAGTGGTGAATACAAATTAATCACGGCAAATTTAAATGCAGACATGAACAGACTCATTTTTAGCTGAGCAGTGGGATATGAAACATATCTATAAAATGAAATGACGTCTGCCTTTCGAAACATAATCACGTCTAACCCTTTGGTTGTGGTTGGAGGGGGTGGGGGTTGGGGTATTTCATGATCTTAGGAAGAGAACGCGACTAATTTCGGACCAGGCTGGTGAAATATCGGCCGGTTGATAATGCATTTTCTACGCAAGAAAGGGAAGCAGAGTTGGAGAATACTCGAATAAACGCCTGTAGGTGTAGAGATCATGGTCAGATTGATTATTACCTACGCAATCCGTTAATTCACAAGCTATTTAAATCTTAACGCACCTTTGTATCATTATGACATAATAAGCCAGTGAAACCTATCTGGGTCGTTCAGCACATCTAGAGCATGGAAACAAAACCATCCCATATTACTACACTGAAAACTCATGCACATACCCTCCTGAATTCCATCTTCCCAAGCGTCAGTGAGGAACACTACACCGAATCAGAACTTGCCAGAGTACTCAATAAACAGGAATGGCGGACATCACCAAACTACAACAGCTGTGACCAACTTCAAACTATGGATAATATAACGCTCTAACATCCTCGACGAGCTTTGCTGGGTGATATGAGAGACGTGACTGCCGAAGCTATTCACTGGACTGACCAACTGAATTTGGAGCTGTAATTTTACTGAAAACTTGAGATTAGCGATATCAGTCCCATGGTAAAAGAGTAGCGTGCCTGCCTCTTACCCGGAGACTCCGGGTTCGATCCCCGGCTAGTTCAGTGATTTTAATTCCGAACCGAGGGTGGAACATGGTTCACTCCGAGTTGTTTAGACCAATCAAATAAGCTTTTGATAGGAGAGACGCGGTTGCGAAAACCAAGCAATTAGAGTAGGGATGTCATGCTGAACACGTGGCGTTCTGCAGTCCATCTGGTTGGTCAGCAGTCGTCTAATGTAATGGGCTGTTAAGCCTTTGGATATAATATATGATGATGTAATCTTACATGTACAACAACTACAACAGATCATCATACGATAAATGAATTAATTCCATCAAAGTATGTGGTTATTAATAACCCTTCCACCACCAGTTTCTTCTGACACATGACGTCAGTTGGTGAAGGTTATGCGAGATTAATTAATGTTGCCACAGCCACCTACGAATAGAACGGAAGGTCTAGGACGAGTTTGTTTGCGTATTCCTTCAAGCCCAATAACCCACATAAGCGTGCACATAAATCCAGGCGTGTCGTCGCACGTTTTGTGCGTGACACTTCCAAGGATTTTAGACCGGTTATCTTCCTACGGCTTAAACGTTCAACGCTGCCGACTACCTACTTAGGTTATCCAAGAAGAATGTCGACAGTCCAAACCGGGCCTTGCAACTACCCATAGTAATTTCCGCGTTGGCCTTCCAGATCGACTCCTTTTATAGCGCCCAGGGGACTTCTTCCCCACAGTAGTCTGCGAAGGATCACGCTAATCCCAAAAACACGCACGCGTTCGTGCAACGCTTACGTTTGTTATTTTTTTCTATTTAGAAGGGAAACCTTAATCAACTTCTTCCATGTGGAGGTTGCCTGAATGACATAGCTTACAAAAAATCGAACCTTTTTTAGTAAGTAGTTTACAAGATAGTCGATGGGAAAATACGTACCGATTGTTGTTAACAAAGGGGATAGGACCAGAAGCATACCGATCAGTCAGCATTTGTGGTGTAGAGTTACTACTGCGTTTTCCAAAAACCCTGCATCATGTCGTGGAATTACAAATAAAATACAATAAATCAAAAATCTAACTTCTGATACAAAGAGGTTTGAAAGTTTTAAGTGTTCTAATGCCAATACATGCTCTAAGAATAAGAATATTTCTCTTTTAAATTATGTAATGGGCTTTTTAATTTAGAATGGCACGTTGCAACTGAAAATGTGTTGGTGTGTGTTACATTAATGAAATGTAATTTAGCAAGAAAAGTTCAAATAGAGAAGTCAGTAACCGAAGTGATCTCGGATGACTTAATGCTATTTTTTTTTTTGTTTTTTTTTTTTTGCTATTGGCTTTACGTCGCACCGACACAGATAGGTAGGTCTTATGGCGACGATGGGAAAGGAAAGGGCTAGAACTGGGAAGGAAGCGGCCGTGGCCTTAAGGTACAGCCCCAGCATTTGCCTGGTGTGAAAATGGGAAACCACGGAAAACCATCTTCAGGGCTGCCGACAGTGCGGTTCGAACCCACTATCTCCCGAATCCTGGATACTGGCCGCACTTAAGCGACTGCAGCTATCGAGCTCGGTCATCACTTAATATCACCAGAGAATAAACTGTAAAAATGTCAAAACTCAAAGCTGAGAGTGTCTTGCTTGTAAATCCACGATACTTACCAGAAATACACCATATTATGCTAAACGCACTTGGATTTAAATTATTTATTGTTGGTGTACGAAGTGGGTAGGCGATACTTTTCGACTAGCTACTAATGGGAGAGTTACTACAACAACGACGCCATCGAAGTTTGGAAGGGTGGGTGTGAGTGGAAACCAGCGATCAGGTATGTAACCACTTTTGATGAACGCATTTTGAATACTCAAGCAAAACAAATCTGATCGTCCTGGACAGTTTGATCGCACCGAAGCTCGCTTTCGATGATGTGAACTTTTGTGATCAGTGCAGTGACTCATTCTTCATTCTCTGCCCTTGGTGTAAGTTAAAACGATGATTTGATTATTTTTGGAACTATGACGAACTCTTTAAGTTCCTATTTAGAGGCTGATTCTTTTCACACGACTCAAAGGCATGCATTTCTTCGTTTTCCACTAAACAAATTTTTCACAGCAATTCAATTTTCGCATGCGAAGTAGGCCTATATGTTTGAGTGGTGCTTTGACGATACCGAACTATTATGAAGTTACGGCGTGCGGAATGGAACACACCGTGAGAATCTTTTTTTTTTTTTTTTTTTTTTTGCTATTTGTTTTACGTCGCACTGACACAGATAGTTCTTATGGCGACGATGGGACAGGAAAGGCCTAGGAATGGAAAGGAAGCGGCCGTGGCCTTAATTAAGGTGTGAAAACGGGAAACCACGGAAAACCATTTTCAGGGCTGCCGACAGTGGGGTTCGAACCCACTATCTCCCGGATGCATGCTCACAGCTGTGCGCTCCTAACTGCACGGCCAACTCGCCCGGTGTGAGAATCATCGGAACAGTGTTGCACTGTAAGAGGTATGCGAGAAAAGAAACCAAGGGAACAGGAATAAACAGAATAATTTAACGAATGCGATGAAAGATGAATTAAAAATCATCGCACACCACTTTTGTTTAAACATTTAAGACTTTCATAGTACAGTGCTCAACAAAAAAGTTCTGGATATTCTCGTTTAGTATACTTTCTTATTTTGTTATGTGTATGTATGTACGTTAGCCATTACGACGGGTATATACAAAGGAAAACAATATGCAGTCAGCTATACAAAAGCAAACGAACGCAGCGAAAGCAACATGTTGATAATCTGGGATTTTGAATTCAAAACTGTCATTGGCTGTGTGGCAAATCAGTACCGTGCTCAAAGGCATGCTTGAACACGAAGAGGCATACTCAGCACCAAAGAATCCAACTTGTTTTGTAGCAGAATGTATCCCACTCTTGCATAGCAGCTTCAGTCAGTTGCTGAAAATTAGGAAGAGGAATATGAAGGTAGACAATTTCTCTCTTCAGTTCACGCTATGCATGTTCAGCGCAGTTTATATCCGCAGAATGTGCCGTGCGCCTCAATGAAATGATTGACCACTCTGACTCGATGGGCACGAGCATTATCACGCAAAACCCTCGCCCAGCAAATCCTGTGACCATAGTTTGAAGGATGTTATATTTGTATATCAAACCAGTCAGGTTACCCTGGATTGGAATTAGAGGCGTACGACGATCAAACTTGATCCCAACCCACAAAACATGACGGAAATGGAACTCCCTTGCTGCCGATGACACTCCAGGAAGGGATCGTTCCATCGCTATCCGCATCATCTTCAGACTACAATGTTCCTGCTATACGGGTATAAACTTTCGTGACGTTATCAATGAAGAGCTTCCATTTTTCTTAATGCCATTGGCTATGAGTTGCCACCCACCTTAGACAAGCTGCCCTATTGTTAGGTATAAGAGGAGTGTAAACAAGTGTATGAGACGCTCCCAAGCCGTGGCGATAAATGTCTGCTCGGTTCATGAGGGAGGACGTGGGTTCAATTCTCAACAGGAAGTTGGGAAGCGATATTTCTAGTTTTGAAGAGGCGAACGGACTTGCGGTTCCCCCAGCCTACACCAGAAATGAATACCTGGATGGGAGCAGGGCGAGGGGAGGGTGTTATGCCGTCGGAAATATAGCTATACACTCTATCCCACTTAATGCCATTGTTATCTTTCACTCCTTCAAAAACCTTCTTGACGTGTATGGAGTTTGGTTTACTTCTCTTTCTGTTCTTATTTGTTACTGATTAGAAAGCAATATTGATATGAACAGTGATATAGTATGAATGCATCGTAAAGTCGGATCACAGTACACAAAAACAGTCGTATGCATCTTGCCGATAATGGTAATTAAGATACTCGCGTCGTAATAAATGCCACTATAGGCTCGTTGCATAATCTACTAAGCGAGTATCTTAATTCCTACCACAACAGGCAAGGTTCATACAACTGTTTTTGTGCAACTGTAATTAAATGTCTACGTCTTGAGTTTCTACAATATGTCTTACCCCCACTTTGATACAGTTGAGATGAAGACGAGTAACGGTACTGTTAGCATACGAAAGAGAAGTAATTGTAGAAAGTATTCGCTATAACGGTGCATGTCTCGCGTACACCTTTAGGGCGAAATAAAGCAGATTATTGCAGGCAATTTATTCCCTGAACTGAACATTAAGCAGCTAGCCTACTTTTTATAGAACACTTTGAGGTGCACAATAATGATAAAATTGTATAAGTGGGACAAGTGTCACTTGTTCATGAAGGCAACAAAGCACCAGCACAATCTAAAGTACTATTGTTTTCTAATAATGACAGCTGATGAAGTCATCTCTAGAAAATAATAATAATAATAATAATAATAATAATATATCTTAAATGGTCTTAACAGATGCTCATATATAGGAAATTCATATCTCAGGAAATTTCTGAACATGCGCAAAGCAAATAGCATGGACTTGTCGCATTTAAATACCTTAAATATCACTGATCTCAGTCGGAATCAAACCCGCGATTAGCTCGCACAATGAAAACACATTTCTTATCGCATGTCCGTCTATTGCTATTTCTTGAGAGCAGTATTTTTACATCTGTCTTAACACAAGCCAGAGTAAAATGTAACTTGTATTAAAGTCTTGCTCTTATTTATGGTTGCGACGGTATGGAAGCTGTTGGTGCAGAGTAATGGCATTAGTAGCATGACAATTTGCGTCTGGATGCTATGAAAAGGGTAAATTAAAGGATCAGTCAAGCTGCAATAGCACTTTCTGGCTCGGCGAGAAAGGAAATGGCGAACTACCTCACTCTTATCTCGCCAAGCAAGCAGTGGGGCTATTTGAGCATCCAATCTGCTTCCGGGATGATTACTTGACAGACATCTTCAAATGCATCGTATACAAATACAGTTTATACACCGACATATTTAGCTGAAAAGATTTTTTTCTCCCTATTTGCTATATGTCGCGCCGAAACAGACAGGTCTTATGGCGACGATGGGAAAAGAAAGGAAGCGAACGTGGCCTTAATTAAGGTACAGCCCCAGCGTTTGCTTGGTGTGAAAACGGGAAACCACGGAAAACTATATTCAGTGCTTCAGACAGTGGGGTTCGTAACTGAAGAACCGCTTATAAACGTATTATTATTATTATTATTATTATTATTATTATTATTATTATTATTATTATTATTATTATTGCCTTCTCTGCAATTTACTGAGGTCGGCAACTGATAGGTATTTGTGTCAGTTTTACAGCCGGATGCCCTCCCTGACGCCGACCAAATGTGAAGGGATGTATTCACTACTCCCTGTTTCTGTGGTGGTTGGCAGTATGATGTATTCTATGTACATGAACTGAAGTGTATTAATACGAACACAAACAACCAGTCCCCGAGCCAGAGGAATTAACCATACGCAGTTCGAACACCCATCCAATCGGGAATTTAACCCGGGACAACTCTGAACCGAACGTCAATACGTTGACCATCAAGTCAAAGAGAAAATGTTAATTTAATAGTATATTATGGAGCGAGCCTAGAGTGGCATTTATTAAGATGGAAGTATGTTCATAAAACGAGCGTCTTAAATACCATTATCGGCAAGATGCATAAGACAGGTTTTTTTTTTTTTTTTTTCACAAGTTGCTTTACGCCGCACTGTCGCAGATAGGTCTTATGGCGACGATGGGATAGGAAAGGCCTAGGGGTAGAAAAGAAGTGACCGTGGCCTTATTAAGGTATAGCCCCATCATTTGCCTGCCGACGGTGGGGTTCAAACCCACGATCACCCGTATTGAAGCTGAGAGGTACGTGACTCAAACTGGGAAGCCACTCGCTCGGTACTGTTCTTATTCCGAGCATAATTTAACGTCTAAATATAGCCTATCTTACCTTGTTACTTTACTGAATTCTATCCATAATGTACTTCCTCTTTGACGGGGTCAAGTGGACGAGAACCCCAGGGTGAAACTATGCCATCATACTCAGCGCTGTGGTTTGGAGATTATAACCGCATAGTAAGACATTGGAAATGAACAGAAGTAGCAGGGATGAGCTGCAGAAGTTTCTTATCGGTTTCCAGGGAGTAGTCGATAAGTCGGAAAATTTCTACTGATTTCCAACGCCGGCGGGGATCATCATCATCAAAGCGGTTATTTCATTCCCGTTCCTCAGACGAGGAAGGGCTGGGCATCAGCTCAACTAAGGAGCTCTTCGGCCATAGAGAGGAAGAAAAACAGAGAAAAAATGGAAATGCAGTGGGTATGTGTCGTACATACCATGAAAGAAATTGTGTAGTAAACTGGCGTAAGGAGACCGGGCCAACAAGTCGGGCCCAGGGGAGACCCGCAATGCACCCCGCACAAGCAAACCCCCGCGAACACCAGAGGGAAAGGGTTGAGAACTTTATTTATTATTGGAGCAAAGCATATCGGGCGCGCATTTCGCAAAAAGACAATGTTACATAGCGTGACAGAGAGTTACATTACACATACTGAACTGGAGAAATAAGGGGGGTGCGGGAAGTAGTTGGAGGCAGGAGGAGGGGAGTGTTGTGAGAGAAGGTGGTACAGGGTGATGGTCATGTTGGTGACGGAAGTGGCGAGTAAACGGAGAAGGTCCAAGATCGGGAGGGGTGGTAGAAAAAGTAGGGGTGGGGGAGCGGGGACGTTGAGGGGCGGCGGGGGTGGGGTGGGTGGCGGGACCGGTGGAGGACGAGGAGAAGTGTGGGGTGAAGAAGAACGGACATGGCGGGGCGGGGAGCGGGAAGGTTCCACTCGATAAGTTCTTCCGCGGAGACGGACGCCGGTGGTGATCAGCTGGTCAACGTCGGCTGGAGATGAGAGCTGAAGACGGACCATGAACGTAGGGCCTTGCTCGTTGAAGATCCGAAAGGCTCGACGAGTCGCAACACCAGCCAGTTGAAGTTCGGTCTGGATATCCTGTTCCGGGATGGCCGGGTCGATGCCACGGACTACGCAGCTCAGGATGGGTGGAGAGGCGGTGCAGCCGCGTCGGGCGTGGATCTACGCCGTGTAGCTGGAGCCACAGAGGTGGTAGCCGAAACGTCGACAGATGGAAGCCATGGACTCGGGAAAGAGGCAGGTAAGGAGATGGGGGGAGTAGAAATGATAGGAGAAGAGTGGCTAGTCGTGGTAAGTACCGGCAAAGTAGTCAAAGGAGTGGAGGCAGACGTAGTGAAGGTGGGTGTGGTGTTGGTAAACGTAATGGAGGTTGGGGTTGGTGACGATGTCTGGCGAGATAAACGGGGTTCAACTGTGAGAGGAGGGCCTATAAGGGATCGTAGGTCACGGATGAGATAATAAGGAGTTGGAATCACCTCGTGCCGACGACCAGCGATGATGGCGCCGTCTGCGATGAAGTTCTCCACTTGGGCTTGTTCCCGGAAGAAGGCGAGGACATCCGGGGAGGTCTGGCCAGAAGATCTGTCCTGAAGCCGGGCAACTTCCCAGATTGAGTGGCCGTGTCCATCAACTTCATTACAAATGAACCAGTCGGAGAAGGACGTGTCCACGCTTTTGATGAGACAGGTGTACATGGTGGGGGATAGGCGACAGCCAACTAGGCGTCTGCCCGTTTGATTGTTCTTGGGCCGACTAAGCAGAGAAGAGCGCCACCCAGCCGAAAAAGTAGCGTGGAGATGTGAAAAAAGAGTTGTCACCGAAGCCCTATTCGTAGTATGACCGTGTGCCAGCGGGGAATAAACAAACAATGAAACTGCAACACCGTGTGCTTACCATCTACGAGTACTTTCATAAAATTGAAAAAGAAAAACAATTAAAAATCTTTACAATCTTAATAAGATGCACGTCAATGAAATGAAAATACTGATATTCATGGAACACCGCTTTCGAAGGATAATGTTCTCGAGTACTGAGACAGATGACAGGCATCATATACGCTGGGCATGTGGGTTCCAGAGGCTTGCACGGAGCAGCGCTGTGGTTTATAGTTTATAACTTCGAAGTAAGACCTTTTAAAACAAAGGAAACTAACAGAAGTAGGTGGAGTGAGCCTCAGAAGTAACGACAAGGAACAAAATAGACACGAGTATTTATTTATTAACGAATACGTATTGCAGATGATTAGACCTTACTTCTCGGTATTTGATAAAACATGCGGTAGCCATAACTGCCAAATTGGATTGCTACTTTCAAGTCTTCAGTATTGTTCCGCGTACGATATTAATTGTTGGAAATCGATAGCTGGAATAAAATTTAATGTATGCCATTACGATACAGTTATGCACATGTTATTAGTATAGTATAGAAGTGTCAAACAAAAATAACTGTTTGTTATGATATAGTAACCGATTCAATACTGTTCAGTAGTAGATTACGCCGAGGCACGAACAAGAGAATAGACAGAAAGGAAACAGGTTAAAAGGTCTCAAGAGATTACGAAGCTTTATGTTTTGTAGGAGATTTTATGTTCTACACGTGCGCTGTTTCCACACTGCTCTTTGAGAAGGACACGTCGCTAATTGCTTTACTCAAACTCAAGTAAAGAGATAAAAAGAACTGCATTATTATGGCCGCATTTCAGTTCAAATTACAGTTCCTTTCTGTCGATCTATGCACGACTTTTATGGTCCAAATTCATCTATAGGGATCATACAGTAGTTAAGTAGAGCACATATCTGGGCACACAAATTGGCTTCTAAGTAAAAGATGACGCTAAACGTCTAAGTCAATCTAAACATTAATTGTTGGCAAGGATTAAAATACGTATATATCGCCTGCCTTAGAGGAAGTGAGTTTTACGAAATAACAGGCCTTAACTGTGATCCTAATACGACTCCGATAAATTATTGCTTCACAGATCTATCGTAAATATATGTTACAAGTCACAATAAACTGTACTGAACATCGGACAGACATCTCGATTTGTGTCGAAAGATTCGTTTCTTCCTTAATACGTTGCATATGAACTTAAAAGAGGAGTCAAGTAGCGAATCTCCGTGGCTCAGACGGCAGCGCGTCGGCCTCTCACCGCTGGATACCGTGGTTCAAATCCCGGTGACTCCATGTGAGATTTGTGCTGGACAAAGCAGAGGCGGGACAGGTTTTTCTCCGGGTACTCCGGTTTTTCCTGTCATCTTTCATTCCAGCAACACTCTCCATTATCATTTCATAGCATTTATCACTCATTAATAAATCACCTTGGGAGTGGTGACCCCATTGTAACAATAGCCTATAAGCCCTATATGTTTCATTCATTACATCCCTGACCCGGTCAATGACTGGAAAACAGGTTGTAGGTTTTCATTTTCAAGTTATATATTATATCTAAGCGTTCCGCATTCAATACACATACAGTTCATTAAATCTAGTACATGTTTCTTCTCCTAAGGGTCATCATCAGCTAGAATAAATTACACAATATATCAGATACAAAAATAACGTTACTAGATTGGTAAGACATAATAATAATAACAATAATAATAATAATAATAATAATAATAATAATAATGGTTTTACGTCTCACTAACTACTTTTACGGTTTTCGGAGACGCCGAGGTGCCGGAATTTAGTCCCGCAGGAGTTTTTTTACGTGCCAGTAAATTTACCGACACGAGGCTGACGTATTTGAGCACCTTCAAATACCACCGGATTGAGCCAGGATCGAACCTGCCAAGTTGGGGTCAGAAAGCCAGCGCCTCAACCGTCTGAGCCACTCAGCCCGGCATCAGACAAATTAAAAAAACACTTTTAAAAACAAGGAGATTTAAAATAAATTAGCAAACTTTCTTGAAGTTTCAAGTAAAAGGAAGTGTATTTAATTTGTCTTACCAATCTAGTAATGTAATTTTTGTATCTGATACATTGAGTAATTTATTCTAGCTGATGATGACCCTTAGGGAAGAAACATGTACTAGATTTAATAAATGATATATGTATTGAACAGGCGGACCGCTTAAATATAACATTTCAGTTATTCTTAAATATTCGCTACTTGATTTTATAGTAAATACTGGTTTTTATCTCAAATGAAGCTGTTAAAGCTTGTTATATGTAATATTACAAGAAAAGGTCACGGAAAAATCAGTCACCGAATTCGGTAAAATTTTGGGAGGCTGATTTAGGCCAAATATAGTCCGGCTCCTTGGCTGAATGGTCAGTGTCGAGGCCTTCGGTCCAGAGGTCCCTAGGTTCAATTATTCCTGGTGGAGTCGGGTATTTTAATCGCATACAGTGAACTCCTCTGACTCGGGGACTGCATATTTGTATTCGTCTCAATACTGTCTTCATAAACTCACAAAACACAAGTCTACGAACCACCACAGAAAACGTGCAATGGTGAATATATCCCTCTAAAAAGGTTTGTCGTTAGGAAAGACATCCGGACGTCAAACAGGGTCGAGTCAACATGTGCTACACAATACGCACCTGCCACTTCACCACGAAAAAGAAGACGATGATTTTTTTTGTGGCTTTACGTCGCACCGACACAGATAGGTCTTATGGCGACGATGGGATAGGAAAAGCCTAGGAGTTGGAAGGAAGCGGCCGTGACCTTAATTAAGGTACAGCCCCAGCATTTTTCTGGTGTGAAAATGGGAAACCACGGAAAAACATCTTCAGGGCTGCCGACAGTGGGATTCGAACCCACTATCTCCCGGATGCAAGCTCACAGCCGTGCGCCTCTAACCGGACGGCCAACTCGCCCGGTAGAAGAAGATCTAGGTCAAAAATTAACGTACAGGTGTCTGAGGGTTTGAGTCATTGACCCTTGTTTAATGAGAAAATTACCCTTAAAATTTATCAACCTGTATAACAGCTGGGAATTTGGGCTAAGTGCTAGTAGCGCTGTTGGTCTAGTGGTTAGCGTCCCTGACCTTTTATGTGAGCATTTCCGGTTCGATGCATTACAGCAACTAATATTTCTTTTTTCTTCTCGCTATTTTTGGGAGGCGCGATTAGCTTTTCGTTCGGATTGCCGAAGTTTGATTGCCGGTAAATACATCCGAACAATCACGTGGTGAAGGCCTTTGTCAAACTTTCGTCCACCTCTTCGAGAGATCGGAATTCTTTTACAATTATCGTTACGCAGGTAGCTGAGCGACAACGATGTCAGCTACTCACATAGCTACTCATAGTTTGCCCGTTGAATGCTAACGAGATTTTCGAAAAGAGATGCAATCTCGTAGTTTAACGTGACTGCTTATATAGCCATGGGTTTGAAAAACCTAGTCTCGTTCCTGATGTTGGAAAAAAGCAAAGAAAGCAAGCAATCAGGATTCCAGTTCAAATTGTAATTCTTGTTACAGAACCTCCAGCTTAATTGAGAATACGAACTACAGGATCAAGACACATTTTTTTCGAAAATATCACATGCGTTGTCTGAGATTGAAACCGCAGTGACGATGGTAAAAAGTCAGTAACGACATCATTCAGCTATGATGATCTCTAGAGGTTGGAATTCCACTAGTAAGTCATTGGTGGAGAGTAAGGTTGTACGGTAAAGTCCAAAGTGTAATGTCGCGTGGTTTATGGCATTAATAATAAAGAAAAAAAGTAGCTTTCTTCTTCTTCTCCTTCTTTAATTAAAGCAACGAGAGAACGCTGATCTCGGTGTGCCCATTAGACAAGAATCATCACCAAAACCATACTGAAAAATAATTATATCCGCGCAAGTTACCAAACAGACAACTTAGATGAATGGCCACCTCAGGTCTGTACGGGAACAGCGGGTACATCACCCGAAGGCTCGCAGATGACCATGAGAGACCCACTGACCAGACACTTGAAATAACGGGTTTCCTGTGGTTCAGAGTTGAAGGAATGTCACGAGTACAAATACTGCCGCAATAACGGAGGCCATACATCATACTACCATGGACTGCAAACTAGTTCATCAAAATATTGGCAATGCAACTTGCTCTATTATAACTGCATATTCAATAGAAAGCAACGAGAAAACACTGTACATTGTCATTTCATGCTAGAGGTTCAACGTCGCACAAACACATCGAACGATTTTGGCGACGCAAGGATGGGAAAGGGCTAGGATTAAAAGTAGCGGGTACGGCATTACCTAAGGTACAACTGTAGGGTACATTTGCCTGGTGTGAAAATGGGAAACGACGGAGCTACCGACGTTGGGATTCGAAACTACCATCTCACGAATGCAGACTCACAGCTACGCGACCCTAACCGGCGGCCAATTATTTCTTCTTCTTCTTTTTCTTCTTCTTCTACTTATTATTATTAGTATTATTATTATTATTATTAGGTCGGTAATTGGAGAAATCATTAAAAGAATTCGAGGCTGAGTGAGGAGAGTATTAGAACCAAGCCGTCTCCAGAATACAGACCTTTATACCAAGCGTCACAACTCCCTGTCGGCACAGTGTGATATATTGTACACGCTAAACAGTATGGACACACTCTACCGGTAACTGTTCTCCGGTGTGAAGAATAGCTGTGGTTTCGGGGAACTTCGGATCCCACTGTCCGTCCGATCATCCGTGAAGTGACTTACCAGAGTTTTCCCAATTTATCTGCATGTAAAATGATGTTATACGTTAATCCTTCTCATACGGGACTTTTGGACACTGTGGTCAGTAGCACGGTGTACTTTAAAGATAACTGCAACTATCTTGCTGATGGTATGTTAACAATATACAGTACCACGAAATGATATGCACTTACCGTCTTGAAAGAATCTGGCGTAACATTAAAATTAACGGACGCTATCACTACGGCAATTAGGAGTTCCACATGGAGAACTACACAACAAGGCTAAGTTAATCAGTGCATTAAAGACACTCCCTTTTCCCTTCAATTGCAACTTTCATTCCAAGTACGCCATCGCCACACAATGCCTTGCTCTCGATTAAAATGGACATGCCTGCATTTCCATTCAACAGAACTTCGTTAGATAAATTAGTTATCACCCGCCGACAACACCAAGTCCTACAATTATCCCTAAGTTTACAGTGTTGGGGCTGCAGTCTGTAACATTAGCAAAAATATGCAATATTCTAGTTATTTATGTATCATTCAAATTATGCTATGACCGAAAATATTGTCAAAGAACGTCTGCTCAGTATGGCGGGGTGGGGGTGGGGGTAGTGGGGGTGGAGTGTGGCGGTGATCTGGCCGATAACCTCAATATTCCCTCTGATGCTGTACTTTACTCTGAGGTAAAGAACTTAGGGTTCATTATGTCATTCCCCAAATGCATTATGTGGTGGTTCAAATCCCTCCTCAAACCTGATAGTAAGGTCAAATACCACACTCACATCCCTTTCTTATGTTCATTGTACTCCGTACTCCTCATCCTGCAAGAAGACCGTAAATTTCCTCAAGAACCTCTAAACGATACCCCTTGTTCATCTGGCATTATCTTCTGAATGATAACCGACGTTCCTCAGAAGTAGTCCACGACGCCGTAATTCCCAGAATATGGTAAGGATTTCCAACTGGTAGCAGTATCTGCAATGAGATCCATGCCGAGATCTACCTGGAAGATTCGTACAAGCGCGGCATTTGCCATTATATTAATTTTTTTTTTTTGCTAGTATTTTTACGTCGCACCGACACAGATAGGTCTTATGGCGACGATGGGGCAGGGAAGGGCTAGGAGTGGGAAGGAAGCGGCCTGTGAAAATGGGAAACCACGGAAAACCATTTTCAGGGCTGCCGACAGTGGGGTTCGAACCTACTATCTCCCGAATACTGGACACTGGCCGCACTTAAGCGACTGCAGCTATCGAGCTCGGTTATATTAAAAATTATGTATTGCACGGTCCCTTACTTAAGTCTATGAATGCGTCTTCTACGATATCTTCCAACTTGTTTGATTCGTTTCTCTCCTTTCGTAGAGAAGAAAACAATGTATAGCATATAGCAGGTGAGCTGAGACAACGAAATTAGCGATCCTAAGGAATACTGGTGGCTCTAAAGATCTTTTAATCGACAGCGGACACGAGGAATATGTGGAACAGCACTAGGGAACAGTTAGGTATATCTGCATGCTCTGCGTGAAGATCGATGAAATCTCAGAGGATACGGGAAATAATCGCGTTAAGGAATGCAAAGTAAAGCTGACATAATGTAATGCACTGTTAGGTTCTTTATCTGCTTCATGTGACAATTTTCAGTGACGCCTATTTGTCATTAATAAGCTGACGTGCAGGAGAAATCGATATGGACAGAACATGCTTTCGACTCGCTTCATGTGTAATCCACTTCATTCCTGCCATCGTTCACAAAACCAATACCTTGATTTATTTGTATGTATTTGAGACTTACGCTACGAGGTAAAATACACAAGCTACATTCATAGACTACAAAACCACAATGGCAAATCGAACTGATTGGAATAGTGGTTGTGAATCAGAAACCGGAACATATTACTGGCATTCACTGAGGAAGACTTTCGCATCCCACAGAGAGCTGTATTCGCTATAAACCGCAACTGCCATATGGGCAGATTGGTAGTCAGTGTCACCAAGCAATTGTAATTATTGTTTGTGGTCTCTTTCCCGGTTTAATTGCAGTGCAACCACGACGGTTGTAACCGTGCCAAATCACTCGAGTCATGGGAACGAGTTCGAGTCTCCGTGGAACAATTGTAAATGGAATTTAATAAGAATTAGTTTTGTTTCTAGTATTTCCTTCATCATGGGGACTAACTGCAGTGGTTTGGGCCCTAGTTATAAGAGACTGATACGAATGTAGACGGATTAGGAATCTGGTGTAGCGAAAGTACGGATATCAACTGGCAAGGACGAGAAGAATACTGCTTTTGTACCTTGAGATGGTAGATGACAAGTAGTTTCTTCGTGTGGTAGATTACACAAAAACAAAAAATCGAATGGGGCTGTGTCGGGGTTTTGGCCGCAAGTTTTGACGAAGAATATGAACTCCGTGGTAGGTAAGCTTACTGTAGAAATGTCAGTACGGTTGTGAACTTTTACTGTCCATATTTTATTTCGTAATTCTACACAAATTGATACGTCTTCGAGACCACGAGTTACAAAACACTTCAGGGCAGGAGATGTGCTCAGCAAGGGCTCCAACAGCGCGGAACTTACCGCACGACGCGACGCTCAGCCACATTAACTCTGAGACGCTGGACATTAGTGATTTTATAAAAAGCAAAGCAAAGTCATCTCCCTACAGGCCATGAAGGTCCTTGGAGGGGTGGAAGGTAAAGGCTTCCACTATCCGTAACCTCGGCACTTGATGGGGTGGAGTGGTTAGCTCTACGCCCGGCCGCTTTTGCCCCCAGGAATTACCCTGGTACTCATTTTTGGTGTAGGCTGAGTGAACCTCAGGGCCATATGCACCTCCGGAAATGAAAATCTCATTTCTTTACCGCCTTTACCGCCTCGGCCAGGCAGCCCCCTTAGTGATTTTATAGATTTTGGAATTCTGACAATCCGATCTATTTTTCTGAATGCGATCTGAAGCCATTTATTGTCCATATGCCATGATGTGTATGTTGGGTAGTCAGCCCGAAGGCTGGTTTCATCCTCTGCAGCTCCGCCAACAGCTGCCATAAATAGCCCAGGCTTCACTGAAGAGGCGTACTAGGGAAATGAGGAGCGGGGTAGTTTCCCGTTGCTTTCCTCGCCGAGCAAGCCGTTGCTATTACATATCAGTCTGGCAAGCCCACTGAAATGCCTTCACCAACCGACCCTATGAGCGATATTTTCACACCATTCATAACAGGGACTGGCTGAATAAGGAATGGTATTACTAGCATCACTCATACCTCACGTCATTTTCATATTGTCAAAGCTAAGGATGAGACTGAGACAGGTCAATGAAAGTAACAAATTTGATGTAGCGCATACCAGAAGACATGGTGCGCTGTAAACACTACATCTCGCCAGCAAAGGCATATATTTTAAGAAAAAAAATTGTCGCACGTCTTCGCAATTTTCTCACTGTCAGATGCTTATTATTTGATTTATTTCATTCCGTCGAAGAGTCGGACCCACTGAGATGGATCAAAATACACTCCATACGATCTACTACCTCGCTGGAGAACAGAGCTTCATTCATTGTTAGCCGTATTGCACGGCGATTTCAGTATGGCATCACCCGATGACGTTATACCAAGGCTCTCGTTGCTAGGTACTGTACATTCTTACATCCTTTTCAATGCAAGATATTGAATACTGCCATCGCTGGTGTTTTCTAGTCATTATTTCCATTTTAAAACTTTTATGTTTTAATAACGGCCATCAGCCCAAGTACAGCTCTTAAACTATAGACGAATTCTAGGTCAAAATCAGTGATACACATAGTTTATTGTAGGCCAAGATGACTGTTCTTCATGCAGATGGCCTGTAGGTATGGAGGAGTCACGTGGTCAGTTACGACTTTACACCTATATTACTTGGCTTGTCCGCCTCTGTAGCGTAACGGTTAGTGTGATTAGCTGCCGTCCTCGGGGGCCCGGGTTCGATTCCCGGTACTGCCAGAAATTTAAGAATGGCAGGAGAGCTGGTACGTGGTTGAAATGGTAATGCAGCTGCACCACCTCGGGATGAGGACACGAGTTTACTTCACTTGGCTTTATGGACCGGGTTCACTACTTCTTTCCGAATAATCTACGCTATGAGGAAAATTTCAGCATACAACTCTGAACGGAAATGTTACGTCAGTGAAGGTTTAAAATATTATCATTCTTTGAAATATGTGCTGCGGGTTAGTATTTCTCTGATGATATAGTTTCATCGTCTCATCTTATTTTCAGGATCAAGAACGATATGTTTGAAGTCGCACTGACACATGTACGGATATTCGGTGACGTTAGGACAGGACGGTCCGGATTGGGAATATGTAGCAGCCGTGGCTATTTTAAGGTATATCTCCAGCATTTACGTGTAAAAGTGGGAGACAGTGGGAAATTAACTTCAGGGCCACCGGTGGTAGAGTTGCAACCCACAATTTACAGAATGCGAGCTTCCAGCTAAACAACCGGCAGGCATACAGTACCATGCAGAATTATATTAATTCAGTGTGGTGGGGATGGTGGTTTTAAAAGTCAAACGAAAGAGATTATCAGCCCAAAATTTTACAGATATCCAAAAATTCGCCCACTCTAGGAAAATGGAACAATGGAGATGAAATTATCCGTAACCAAGATTCTGTTAATTGCTCCGTGTAACGAGTTTCGAATGTATTGGTATACAGCTTCGTGCGCATGAAGACTGCCTGTTAAAGATGTTCTTAGGTGTCTATACCAGGAACAGAGGCATGCATCGAACTTTTCCAGCTCGTACCACGCGAGCAGGTGGAATGTCAGACCGTCCGAGCTATTCATAGAGCCCTGCGCGGATATACAAAATAGTATCAGCATCCCCACTTCCTTTATCCGCACTTCCCTCATCCGCGAATGCTTATCCGCGGATATTGCAAATATTTAACTACGGTATATTTCACCCAAGGTATTGAAAAGGATAAGATCTGTTAACATAATACAATTGGCCTGACACCTGGCACCACAGAACCCCTACAGTCACAGGTTTGCGAGGGATATTCTCTTGCGACAACTACCGACGTATTGACCTTTGTTCCTTCATCCATTAATTGCGGCCAGAAGCCAGTTAGGCTTGGGTCAGATTTACTGCTTTATGGTCTCAAGACTCTTTATATATCACCATTCTTCCATACCACTCTCAAGGGTCGCCTAACCGCAAACAAAAATAAGAGTATACCTCAGTGAAAATAAACATCATTATTTAGAAATGATCAGCAAAATTATCCGCACTGCCATTCCGTTTGCATCTGCCCAGACACAAACTTTGCGGATATCCGCGGTTAAATTCGCGGATATCCGAGGGCTCTAGCTATTTGAACTCCCTGAGCTGGAATCGAACCTGCCAAGCTGGGGTCAGAAGGCCAGCTCCTCAACCGTCTGAGCCACGCAGGCCGACCCACCAGATTGAGCTGTGATCGAAGCCGACAACTTGAGCTGTGAAAAGCCAGCACTCTATCGTTTGAGCAATTCAGCTCGCCCTTCGCTAGTGATTTATTAGGATACAACCTGATAATTCCCTAAAAGACTTAATATATATAGGTATGGAGATAGCGAAAGTGATATGGGGAAGTACATCCAGATAACATTCCCCTTTGCACGGGCAGTTAAAATTGTTCATCTTCCTCACAAGATGTTGAAAATGAATTTTACCCTAATATTTCACTGTATCTAGGGGCTGCCTGACCGAGGCGGTAAAGGCGTGCTCGGTTCGCCCGGAAGGACGTGGGTTCGAATCCCCGCCAGGAAGTCGTAAAATTTAAGAAACGAGATTTCCACTTTCGGAGGTGCATATGGCCCTGAGGTTCACTCAGCCTACACCAAAAGTGAGTACCAGGGTAATTCCTGGGGGCAAAGGCGGCCGGGCGTAGAGCTAACCCCTCTACCCCATCACGTGCCGAGGTTAACAATGGTGGAATCCTTTACCTTCCACTCCCCCAAGGGCCTTCATGGCCTGTACGGAGGTGACTGCTTTGATATTTCACTGTATCTGGACAAAAGGAATAAATGGCTTAATTAAACAAATATACTAAAATGTGCAATATTTAAATCAGTTCGCACTGCACGCTCAGCACTGTTGTCTTCTGGAGAACTGTGGCTTTTCTTTTACTACATCAGCTTCCGCGACATCGTGACAATACAGAAAGGATGAAATGATAGGGATAGGGGAGAAACATTCAAGAAGGGCTATAACAATCTGCAGCATCCACTGCCAGTTTAAAAATAAAAACGCGAGGGGGCAGAGTGAGATGTCAACTGACGTTGCATAGCAACCTGGCAAAGAAGAGACACACGTGTCACTTGTCGACCTGGCTGCGCGTGCGACCCATGCACGTTCTCGAGGTGAAACAGGCGGGAAGAGCTCTGGCACAACATTTCTATTGAGTGTTCAACAAATACAGATAACAAGGTCATTATGCCTCGTTGACCAGCAGAGCACCATTTATCTAAGTAATGCCTCATAGTAAACCCTATTAGTTGCATAATTTTCTTAGAGAGGATAGTGAAAATAGAATCTGGCAGGCAGAGGTCGAGCTCTGACCTTGCATAACCAATGGTAACGAAACATATGGTTCATACCTCGTTTGAGTTGTTAATTAAATTGGAGTAGACAGGCAAATGAAGGCGAGGGAAATCCCTTTAATCAATGTAGAATTTGGGGCAATTGTCTGGACGTTAATTAAAGCTTAACAGCTGCACTCTTTAAAGAGCAACAAGAGGAGTTAGTCTGCATCTGTTGAAGGCCGGGATGAGTAGCTCAGATGGTGTAGGACTGGCCTTCTGTATCCAAGTTGGCGGTTTCGATCCCGGCTCACTCAGGTGATATTTGAAATTGTTTAAATATATCAGCCTCGAGTCAGATTTAATGGCACGTAAAAGAACTCTTGCGGGACAAGATTCCGGCAACACAGAGTCTCTATAACCCGATAAGATGTCAGTGGGACGTAAAAACAAATGATTTATTAGTTATTAAATTTGTTGAAATCCTTCTGCGAGTGAGACCATCCTCTGTCTGTCGTAAGATGAGTCTAAAGAGGGTCATGGATGACATACTTCCATTTACTTGCACCAGGCTCCTTTGTTTCATCTTTCCTATCAGACTCCCTTGGTCAGCTCTCGTTCCTTTTTGAACGCGAAGTTACAAGGTTTTTGAGGCTTAGGGATTCTCAGTTGTCCGGCCGTCCAGGGATTGTCCCTTTCATTTTTTGCGGAGTTGGTACTATTCATTTTTCACCTCTGATTATATTAGTGTCCATAGTGGATGGTTTTCCAAGGCCAGTACCCTAGATGGCTGTATAGTTGTACTTCTTAAAACAATCACGACTACCACCTGTTGAATGCAAAGCTCTACAATCATGACGCAACATTTTGGATTCAGACGAAATTGTAATGGACACTTTTCTTAGCTTCAGTTGTGTAACAAATTGGCCAACTTATCTTATGAGGCGTACTGATAAGAACTATATATATATAAATCCAATTAATATTCTTCAGCCCCTCGGAGTTGTTTACGATGCACTTGCCTCCCGTACTATCCCTATCGTTAGTGCCATAATGTAGTGGTGCAATAACCACGGAAGTATAACTGATGCAGATAGGCGTGCTGGGTAACCTTAGCCGGCATTCTACCATACTGAATATAGGGAGAGGAATGTTAATACCAAAATTTGGCGACATAAATGTCTTCGATATATTTAAGTATTGACAAATTGCAATAAAATCATAATACAGTAATGTTCAGAGGATTTTATTGAATGTTAACAAGTTCCCATGGTTCGCAATATGAAACTGAACAAATATTTGCATAAACCGCAGGGGTAGATGAGCCTTAGTAAATCTTGGACATATAGGCAACAAATCCTTCGAAAGAGCCGTAGTGGGTGCTGCAGGACTCTTAACAACTTGTCAGGCGAAGTTGTAACATAGGCCATTACGACACCAAATAATAATAATAATAATAATAATAATAATAATAATAATAATAATAATAATAATAATAATAATAATAATAATAATAAATCTTATAGTTTGGACTACTGATAGATTCTTGACACCACCTGGGGTACTTCTGTGTCTATTCTGCACTCCTTCTGTCGCACCAAGAACGTAGTCACATTTAAACGTCAGATTCCGTAAGATCTCCCAAGTTTAGCAACATCGGGCGCAATCTGTACTTGGATAGGTAGAACATGTACTGTTGGCCGGTTAGGGAGTGAAGAGGTACGGGCTTATTCTGCCACATGTGAATCCTTCGCTTAGTAGGGTGTCAGCGGGGTCAGTGATTAGTTCCCTGAAGTACAGTATATGGCTGGATTCAAGCACTAAACTCCACCTCAGGACTCGCTAATCATGAGCGTGAACACCAGAGTACACATAAATTAATCTGACATTGGGTCACCTACTAGCGCCAGGTTCTCTTCACTTTCACCTTTCCTATATGATCTCCCTCGACTAACTCTTGTTCTCTGGTACCGATTTTAGAGACTGGAGTATGTTATTTTCATGCCTTTCTTAGCCTTTGCATTTCATTGACGGTCCGTTCATACTTGAATGGAAAGGATCGCATCCTTTTTTCTCTATGATTGTCTCAAAGAAGGGAAGAGTAACTTCTTGCCATTTCACAAGCATCGTAGTTTTACACAATTGTTGACATCGTGATCATAGCCACTGAACTTTCAGTTTTACGTAGAATCTAAGCCACAGAGAAGTACTTTTTAACATGTATTTTCCCCCCAAAACGACGGTCGACACCCACATACTGAAATCACTGTCTTAGTATAAGCAACACTCAGTGTTCCTAGCAAGGAAGCCAG
This sequence comes from Anabrus simplex, assembly GCF_040414725.1. Taxonomy (NCBI): domain Eukaryota; kingdom Metazoa; phylum Arthropoda; class Insecta; order Orthoptera; family Tettigoniidae; genus Anabrus; species Anabrus simplex. Next base: position 1,229,058,448 of record NC_090265.1, on the reverse strand, counting down.
TAAATGTACGTAACGTGTGCGTGTGCGTGTGCGTGTGCATGAGAGTGAGTTAGTGAGCGAGTGAGTGAGAGAAAGCTTCACCTCGCTCCTTTGCGGACAGTCGTTTCACACCTTGCACTCATCAGATCTTATCAAAAAAGCTCAGTTGCGCTGAATGGGTAACTGAATTAACAAAATAATGTTTCTTATATATTAATGGAATCGGCCAAGAAAACCACATGCCGAGCAGAGGTATACCACGCTAGGAGGCCGTCCGTTGGAGCACATTGCCCTTACTATCCTCGTCTGCATGATTCCAGAGTGTTTGAACCCAGAAAGATTGACAATAACTAATAAAACAGATAACGAGACATAAGGGACGTAAATTGAGGATCTTTTACCTTCTTTCACAATTGGCTTTACGTCGCACCGACACAGATAGGTCTTATGGCGACGATGAGACAGATATATTTACTGGCGTAGTTAAGGCCATTAGGCCTTCTCTTACATTAAATCAAGGACAGGGCTAAGTTTTGGAAGGAGTCTACCGTTGTCATTGTGAAAATGGAAAACCACGGAAAACCACATTCAGGGCTGCCGACAGTAGGGTTCGAACCCACTCTCTCCGAAATGCATACTCGCAGCTCTGCCTCCCAAACAGCACGACCAACTCGTTCGGTAGAAAAGGTTCCGTTACGTGTTCTCCCTGGCTAGTGTTATTTCTTGACGAGTGCAGTATTTCTGCATCTGTCTTTTGGCACAGGCCACAGCAAAATGCGTATTACTCTGAAAGTCTTAATCATTTATATCTGTTACAATATGAAATCTGCTGAGGTACGGCAGTGCTGAATAATGTACCTCGCAGCACGACTAGAGCGTTTGAATGTTATGAAACATATTGCTCATTCAGGCGTGCTGCAATAGCACTTTCAGACCCAGTGAAGAAAGCAATGACAAACTAAGACACTCCTCGTCATGCCTCATACGCCCCATTTTTAAAATTTTTTGTTTGTTTTTCCCCATACTCTCATAGCCTGTGGGGGTCATAATTGAGGATCCAACCAGCCTACGGGCTGCTAAAGACTTACATGACGGACATTTTTCAGAATAAATAATCTCGTTTATATCAAAAGAAGATGACTAGATCACAAATAAAAACAGACAGTTAAGGAAATTTTCCTCCGTAATGCTGACCAGCAGTGGCACACACACACACAAACAAACAACAATAACAACAACCTTTCTGCGAGTTCATCTTCCTCTTTCTGGCGGTTTAACGTCGCACTAGCACAGATAGTCTTTCACCGAAGATTGCTCTCTGGGAAAGTAGCGGCTGTGGCCTTAATTAAGCTACAGCCCTAGCGTATGCCTAATATTGAAACCGCAGAAAACCATCTTCAGGGTAGCCGACAGCTCACGATCCATACCATATCTCTCTCTCTCTCTCTCTCTCTCTCTCTCTCACTCTCACTTTAATCACCGCATCCAGATATTTGCACCCGTGTTAGAATAGGCGTGCGGATGAGCGGCTGTGTACACTGTGTACCGTTTGGGCGGTAGCGATTGGTACAACGCAAAAGACGAGCGTGAATCAGCTCAATATTAATTTTCAGATGGTGAACCTGACATGGGGCATCGTCTCCATTTCAGGAAATAGGTAGTTTTCTGTTCTTTAATGTGCCTGGGGAGCATGTAGAGATACTTCCTATTTATTTATTTATTTATTTATTTACCTGATGTTACAAAGTAGGCTAGTCATTACGACAGAAAGTAACTTTATTTTTAGAAGTCGTTTTACGTCGCACCGACACAGACAAGTCTTATGGTGACGATGGGATAGGTATATACTAAAAGGGCTAGGTGTGGGAAGGAAGATCCCGTGGCCTTAAGGTACAGCTCCAGCATTTGTCTGGTGTGAAAATGGGAAACCATGGAAACCATATTCAGAGCTGCTTCAGAGTGCGGTTCGAACCCACTATCTCCCGAATACTGGACACATAATAATAATAATAATAGCAAGAAGAAGAAGTACTTTTACGATTTTCGATTATGTCCAGTTGCCGAAAGTTTGTCCCATAGAAGTTCTTTTACATGCTGATAAAACTAACGATAAGAAACTGACGTATTTGATCATCCTCATATACCACCGGACTAAGCCAGAATCGAACCAGCCAACGGGGGCTCAGAAGCCAGCGCTCTTACCACATGGACTATTCAGCCAGGCTTTATTACAAAAAGGTTTTATTTGTCTCAAATTTCAAACAAATAAATTCAAAAATAACAATATATTTTATAAATCTGGTCGTAATGTTGTTCCTGGGGGAGTCTTTTTTATAATACTTCCTGACAAAATAATTGCGCACTCCTCAGGTCTGTCTGTACTTTTGCAATAAATGGGTGCACAGATACGCTCTTAGAACCAGATTCAAACTTAACATTCGCAAGTATTTGGTAAGACACAAAGCAATGATTAGGACAATTTCAGTCGATCACTGAATCATTGAAAGCATTTAGCACTGTCTCCAAGTGGCAGATTTCCTATTCAAATATTTCCTCAAATGATTTCACAAAACTTGGAAATTTGTCGAAAATTTCAATTGATTAATTATTCCATTCTCTAATTCCTCCTCCTACAAATGAATACTTCGTATTTGATCCAATTTCTCCATTTGAATTCAAACACTATCTTAATATTATGTTGTTTCCTACCTTTAAAAGCTACACTCCAGCTTATTCATCTACTAATTTAATACCCTATCTCTTCGCTGACAGCTCGGATAGCTTGCTAGAGAAGCTCGTCTGCTTACTCTTAAGTCTTCCTAGCCCAATGTTTGCAACATTTTCGTAATACTACTCCTTTGTCGCAAATCACCCAGAACAAATCATGTTGCTTTCCTTTGATCTCTTTCAGTTCTCGTATGAAGTAATCCCGATGTGGATTCCATACACTGGAACCATACTCTAACTGGTGTCCTACCAAACGGTCGTGAATGTTAAATTTTAATCTGGTTCTAAGAGCGTACCTGAGCACCCATTTATTGCAAAAGTACAGAAAAACCTGAGTGTATCAACTAATGAAGAAAATGTATAATCATGTGCTCGTGCCCTTTGGTTGTGCTTGGACTGACCGAACATTAAAAATTAACATTAAAAATTAAATAATTGAAGTTCAGCCAATTCAATACATAAAAGAAAGAAATGTAGTAATTACATTCTTATTTAAATGGGACCGGTTTCGACCCTAGTCCAGGTCATCGTCAGCCGTAAAAACAAGTAGGCGAAATCACATAATGTTTAAATGGACTGACCGAACTCAAATGTACAGCCTATCTTCTTTCGTGTCTGGAAGTGTACGTCGCTACTCAATAAAGTGTTTTAAAATTGTGCTCGCAAAGTAAGAAGAAAGTCCTTATATATTCTTTTAAAAATTCAGTCCTCTTAGGGTATTTTCATAATATCCTTTACTTTGTCAGCTTACACTGGTCCTGCACACGAAATTTAAAATTGTACAGAATTCTAGGTATTTTATTCTCATAGTTATCAGTTGGTATCAATAATATAATTAGCAAATTACTCCCACTATTGGCAAGGTAGTAAAACTCCTCATGCACACCCAGGTCTTTGCCGTTGGAAGAGGGTTGGGGGTGGGGGTGGAAGGATGGTTAAATTTCTAATAAACAGAACTCCGAGAAATAGAGTAGGTGAAGTATTATCTGATCCTGTGTAATAAGTCTTGATGATGATAATAATAATTATAATCAGAAATAATAAAATTATAAATAAAATTACTCAAAAACTTAATAAAATTAATAAGCATAATTAACCGAAATGTCCGTAGTATGGGCGCCAGAGTTCACCAGAATGGATCCCTCAAATTTAGATAAGAGCATGATAAACTTTATATCCCAGGGCGTGTACATAATGCTGCGTACTGGTACATCTGCTGCAGGCCTTACCTAACCTCCTGAAAACGACTAATTAGGTAGGAACTGCACCTAGGTTCATCAATAACACTGATTCTAAAATAGCTAACTATATTCTGAACAAATTCCGTGCATGAGCACCTCATCAACATACAACATTATACATATAATACACACATAAAATATTGCTGGAAGACTCCATATTTACAACAACAACAATAATGAAAACCGTGGGAAAACGAAAGTGAGAACTAAGCTACCATTTGTAGATGGTCCGATGAACAATGTACATGTATGAAGATAAACACCCTTCACTGTCTCTATATCAATTCGACTTACCGATTCTCATAATCGGCAGTTATCACATCACACAGATACTGTACCTTGTACTACTGTGTTCACATATTTTAACACTTGTTGTAAAGATATATACACACGTCTGTCGATCCTCAACATATAAATTTATGGAAAGTCTGAGATAGCTTTCACCAACATATAATGCTAGGCCGCCACAAGTGCTACAATACTTAATAAAAGCACTCTCCACAAACATAACACGACTACGCTCCACGAACGTTTGAAGTCCAGTCCATTGCAGCCATGTCACTCCAGTACCGTGTATCAGCACCACTTCCTTCCCGTACAGTGCCTCAGTTGTAGTTGTAGTTATCTTCCTTCTCGTTCCTTTACAATCACCCTTACAATGTCTCTTAATGTCACTTACAATGTCCTGGTTGCCGCCGTATGATCAACCTGTATAGACATCAACCTCCCCCTCCTCTCAGATGAGACGTCTGGATTGGTGCTTGCCAGCCAATCATGAGCGAACCTCTTGTCAAGACATGCCCTGAACTTCTCCTTTCTCCCAAGAGATAAACAAACACTCGGGAGTTTTACATGAATCACCAAAATTCCCTGGTACAACAACAAGCTTATCTCATCAGGCTGGGATATATACATGAGTAATGGAATTTCCTGACACAAGTACATCACAACAGACACTGGGGTAGCCATATGACTCATTCAAATTACCAGAGTTATTACAGCAATGTTTTCCCACTCGTGCAAAACAAATTACTCATACCTACATATGTGGATATCTTCCAGCTTACCAATATAAATGGCAAAATATACAAATGAAATAATAGTAATAATAATAAAAATCGAATACTGACAATAATATCTAACTTCTACATATAATTATGGGGTGTGATATATGTACTATCACACCTGTAACGATTAAGAGGTGGGGAGGAAGGCGTTTCCCAGAGAACAGTATTATTTGACATTTATGGTTTCTTATGTATGTACTGAGTAAAGAACTGTTGTCAGAGACGAGGCTTTTTGCAGATGATGATATACTTTATATAGAGAAGTAAATAAGTAACAGGGTTGTGAGGGAGTGCAAAAAGACCTTCACAATGTGAACAGCTGACAATGATATGATCGTAAACGGGATGAAAAGTCAGACTGACTTTCACCAAAAGAAAAGAATCCTCTCAGATTTAATTACCGTTTTAATAGGGTGAAAGTACCTCAATGAGATCAATGTAAGTAATGTGTTAATATAAGGAAAGGTCTTAACTGAGGTAATCACATTAACGACGTTGTAAATAAAGATTACTGGTCTTTTCATATGGTTAAGAGGATACTTATGGATTGTTGTAAAGATGTGAGCGAGAGAGGGTATAAGTCTCTGGTAAGACTCCCAATTAGAGTATAATAATAATAATAATAATAATAATAATAATAATAATAATAATAATAATGGCATGTGGCCTCCGAAGGAGCCTGGTGCAGGTCTTTTGAACTGACTCCCGTAGGCGACCTGCGCATCGTGATGAGGATGAAATGATGATGAAGACTACACATGCGCCCAGTCACCGTGCCAGGGGAATTCAATTATGGTTAAAATTCCCGAACCTGCCAGGAATCGATCCCGGGACCCCTGTGACCAAAGACCAGCACGCTAACCACTTAGCCATGGAGCCGGAAAATTAGAGTAGCCTATGTTTACAGCGTATGGAACCCACACCAGGATTACTTGATTTGAGAACTGGAAACTATCCAAAGTAAACCAGCACGATTTGTCTGGGGTGATTTCCGGCAAAAAAGCAGTGTTACGTAAATGTTGCAAACTTTGGGGATGGGAACACTTGGGGATTTTTTTTTTTTTTTTTTTTTGCTAGTGGCTTTACGTCGCACCGACACAGATAGGTCTTATGGCGAAGATTCACTTGGCAATAAGGAGACGAGCTGCGTGACTAAGCGAAATGTTTCGAGTGTTCAGTGGAGAAATGAAATGGCGTATGGCTTTTAGTGCCGGGAGTGTCCGAGGATAAGTTCGGCTCACCAGATGCAGGTCTTTTGATTCGACTCCCGTAGGTGACCTACGCGTCGTGATGAGGATGAAATGATGATGGAGACGACACATATACCCAGCCCCCGTGTCAGCGAAATTAACCAATTGTGGTTAAAATTCCCGACCCCGACGGGAATCGAACCCGAGATTCCTGTGGCCAAAGGCCAGCACGATATCCATTTAGCCATGGAGCCGGACGTTCAGTGGAAAGACGGCGTGGAAAGACATTAGAAGACTAATAAGCTTGAGAGGAGCTTTTAAAGGTAGGAAAGATCATAATATAAATTTGAAGTTGGAATTCAAGAGGACAAATTGGGAAAAAATATTTATAGGAAGAGGATTCAGAAAACTGGAGATGTTCGACAAATGTCCACATTGTTTGAAATAGGGAATCTGCCATCTTGTCGACAGCCCTAAATGCAGATCAATGATGACGGATTTTATTTGCTTTGAAATGATTTGGATTTAATAGCACCAAGTAATATATTCTTGTTCCGTGGGTTGTTTTCGTAACTGTGAACTTGAGCCTAATATCTTCCCTATCGATTGGCCTGTGACCAATTATCAGCTCTGCCACAAAAATAAGTGGTTTAGGGTGCTGAAACAGGGCGTACTCAGTATCGGAATAATTGGTTTTATACAATATGACTGTCCAGAAACAGATTAGCCCATAAAGGATTCGAAATAAAACAACGTTCGACGAGGAACGTGTGTTCTAGGACGAAATCCTTCATTAGCACAAGCCTGGGAATTCCACGAAGGACATAATAGATAATTATCGAAAACGCATTCGAGATGATACTTTTGATTGTGGGAATTCCAAAATGTCCAATATGACCAACGCCGAGCGTCAAGAGCCTTATCGGTAGCGTCTCAAATTAAGGCGGTAGAGCGTTGTGAGGGATGTTCCGCACCACCAGAGTCTCAACCGAGCAGATCTACTGCCCCACTTTCCATGTGTATGTTACTTCTCGTATCACAGATCGCTTGTACATCAACTTTGTCTTGAACATGTATTCATTTTGTTTAGAAATAAAATCTCAACAATATGCAACCTGTCACAATAAAGTTCGGTGAATGAAGTCAGAACGGTCGATCCGGCAACACTGCCGACACACAACGCTGCACCTGCGTAGCAGCAGGTTTTGACCACCTGCTCCCAACGTTGTTCAGTTGAGCATCGTGTATGTGCCGTGTAAGACCTGTTTGACACAGTGCGCGTTGGTTCTGAACTGCGAACAGGAACATGAACGACCAAAAGATCAATGTACAGTTTTGTTTTAAGCTTGGCAAGACACCGAAAGAAACGCATGCGATACTGGTACGTGTTTACGAAGATCAAGCACTGTCCTTGAAGTATGTGTACGAGTGGTTCGCCCGCTTTCGAGCAGGTCGGGAAAGCGTTTCTGACAACCCCCGTACCGGAAGACCAGCGACCGCCGTCAGTGAAAAGGTGAGGACATTAATCACGAACGATTGGCGATTAATTGTGCGCATGACAGAGGATGAACTGCAGATTAACCGTGAATCCGTGCGACAAATCGTTACCCAGAAGTTAGGGAAGAGGAAAGCGTGTTCTCGTCTTGTGCTACATCAGTTGACTGACGATCAGAAGCAGGCACGTTTAGAGGCTTCACAGGATTTTATCGAAACGCCGGATCCGACACCAAATTTCTTGAACTGTATTGTCACCGAGGATGTAACCTGGTGTCTCAGGTACGACCCTGAAACGAAACGCCAAAGCACAGAATGGCGTTCTCAGTGATCCCCTCCTCGGAAAAAGGTCAGAGCCGATTTGAAAGGAAAGAGATTTGACGACATTCCTAACATCCAACGAAACGTGACGAGGCTTTTGAACACCATCCCAAAGAAAGCCTTCTTGCAAAGTTTCCAGGACATGTGTCGCCGATCTCAGCAGTGCATAGTTATGGGAGGGGACTATTTCGAAGGACAGTAAGGTCACTGTCGTGCATTGTTCACCTATGTTGATAGTACATAACTATTCACCGAACTTTGTTGTCACAGGTTGTAATTTTTCAAACCTATACTGAACAGCGGATACTTCACTTCGGTAAGAACAGACATGCATTCTACGACAAGACTTAAGGCCGTGACCCAAGCACAGCACCGTTCAATTTTTTTTTACTTTTACCCCAAATTATCTGCATATGTAAACAATTCAGAACTGACAGCTGTTTCCGCACACAGTTAAATCAAACACTGGATGCTGAACGTTGTTTACAGAAATGGCTGTGCGATTTGGGTCACATAGCTATCAGCTTGCATTCGGGAGATAGTGGGTTCAAACCCCACTGTCAACAGCCCTGAGTATGGTTTTCCGTGGTTTCCCATTTTCACACCAGGCAAACGCTGGGGCTATACCTCAATTACGGCCACGGTCGCTTCCTTCCCACTCCTAGCCCTTTCCTTCCCATCGTCGCCGTAAGACCTATCTGTGTCGGTGCGATAAAGCAGATTGTAAAGGCGGGGGGGGGGGGGGGGGGGAGTGGTGTGCGACAGTTCGAACAGCTTTCGTAAACAACGTTCTGTGTCCACTATGACTTTCCTGACATACCAATGCTTTCTCTGACGCAGGGTTTCGTCGTAAACTACACGTTCCTATTCGAAACTTGCTGTAATTCGACCCCTTTATGGGCTATTTCAAGAACTGCGCATTCTTTGGAATCACCATGTATGTAAACGAGAGTGCATTGTTATGATCTGAAGGGAGAGCACGATAATTTGAAGTGCTATCATAAACAAATGACACTTTGATCGGTAAGTAGCTTTACAATCGCCAGTATCCACGAGAAGTACGTGCGGACTATCTCAGTTTCGAACTCTTAGTGTGTACACGACGCCTTAGTCGGAATTATTGCTGTCGAACTTCGCGGCCGAGTTAAATCTCTGCAGACTAAACAAATGATCTCACACTCCACACGTGAAAGGAAGCAGGAAATATAAATGGATGCTGTTAAGTATACTTACAGATGTTTGTAACTGGAAGGAACGAAACAATATATTGAAACGCAATCAAGGGCTTGTGTTACTCTAACCCAAATGCATGCTTTTAACATCTAAATAACGAAAAGCTCAAATACAGAAGACAAACATTTCGCTTATGCTAATAACGGATGTGGAAATTAAATGAATGGTGTATGGCTTTTAGTGCCGGGAGTGTCCGAGGACAAGTTCGGCTCGCCAGATGCAGGTCTGTTGATTTCACGCCCGTAGGCGACCTGCGCGTCGTGATGAGGAAATTATGATGAAGACACATACACCCAGCCCCCGTGCCAGTGCGATTAACCAATCACGATTAAAACTCCAAACCCTGCCGGGAATCGAACCCGGGACCCCTGTGACCAAATGCCGCCACGCTAACCATTTAGCCATGGAGCCGGACAACGGATGTGAAGGAACTTCCAAACAAAAGAGTTTGACCATAATATTGTGAAGGATGGTCGTCCCTGTCAAAGCGGCTAAGGATATCTGGTGAACAGCCTCATACAGCTCAAGTAAATCAAACATCAAACCGCATTGGTAAGCTAAGGCCTGTCCGGCCCAGCGGTGTAGGGGCAACGCGTCCACCTGTCACCCGGCGGCCGCGCGTTCGATTCCCGGCCGGGTCAGGGGTTTTTAATTGTAAACGATTAATGTCGATGGCCTGGGGACTGAGTGCAATTGGGGCAAAAGATCTCTATAGGTCGACGCCCCGAACAAATCGCATTTTTTTTTAAAGCCAAGGCCTATCAGGGTTGTAGCCCAAACTGCTCATCCCAAAGACCTGCAGATTACGAGGTGACACGTGGCTAGCACTATGAATCATCTCTGTTATTCTTGGCTTTCTAGACGAAGGCCGCAATCTCACCTTCAGATCGCACCTCAAATGTAATCACGACGGCTGAGTGGAACTTGAATCAATCCTCAGATCCAAGTAAGAATTCCCTGACCCGGCCAAGAATTGAATCTGGGGCCTCCTAGCAAGAAGCAGGCTCACACTACCTCTACACCACCTTAAAATCGCCTGAAAATCTACGTAACTATGGCATCAGAAGTGGCGTGTTTACCAATAAATTGAGAGGAAGCAATTATGAAAATAAATAATTACGTAATAAAGTAACCAGTCAATCGTCCGGCCCCGCTGTGTAACGGGCAACACGTCTGCCTGTCACCCGGCGGCCCCGGGTTCGATTTCCCGCCGGGTTAGAGGCTTTTAATTGTGAATGATTAATATCCCTGGCCTGGGGACTGGGTGTTTGTGTCGTCCTTAACGTTCCTCTCCTCACATTCAACACTTTACACCTCTGCCATTTACAAAATACACGTAGGTTCCTCACATTATGGTGCAAGTAGGGGCAAAAGATCTTTCTAGGTCGACGCCCCGAACAAATAGCATTTTCTTAAAAAAATCCAGGCAATCAATCAATCTTGCTCTATCACGCGTCCGTTAATATAGTGATCTTCAGATACGGAACGCGAAATGAAAGGGCATGACTATTCCCTCTGGAAAGCTGGATAGGTTCCCGGTATTTCTACTACAACTGGAATAGAAAACAAGTTTGTTTTGAATGTCTTAATATGTGATCGAAAGGTGCAGAATACGAACCACGTGACTATGAACTTAGTAATTCCCATGTGTACTGATTGGACACGAGCCATGGCCTCTTTGATAAGAAGCTAATGACCTCACGTCCTAGAATCCTATGTATTTCACAATTTCCTCCAATGAAAATTCTCAGCTTATGTCAGTCGAATCACTTTCAGCGACATTACAAGGAGTTTCAAGACACTTTTAGATCGGAGCAGACGACGCACAATAGAGATGACGGAACGAGGGGAGGCAGCATGGCAATCCACTCTACGTTCATATGGTTACTCCGCAAATCGCCGAGGGGAGAGTTTCACACCGCACACTATCGTTATCTAATAGTGTACGCATGAGTTGCTACTCCCCGTTCCATACTTCACGTGACACGCAACAATGATCAGGTAGTGCTCACACCAAATTCAGCTGATAATTCCGCAAGGCAGTATTACTGGACCTTTATGTATGTATGTATGTGTGTATGTATGTATGTAAATTATCTCCTCAACTGAGGTTGGCGTCAGGAAGGACATCTGGCCGTAAAACATGACATGTAAATTTAACTCACCTCATTCCCGATCCCGTATCAAGTAACGGCACTAAGGGATTGTGAATTAAATAGGGCGAGGAGGTGGAAGGAATCTGCTGTAGCCCATGAATAGGAACTGCCGGCATTTATCTGGAGGTAAAAATGGGGAAACCACAGAAAAGCATTATTTGGACAGCCGACAGTAGGGCTCGACCTCACGAGTTTCCCGACTCTATGGCTCTACAGCCATAACGCGCGGCCACTCCGCTCAGTTTCATGTTTTGCTATATATCGTCGTTGCGCCTCGAAATACCGCATGTGGTAATGTTTAGGGGAGAAATACTGACCCGCAGCACATATATCACATTGAACATTCGTTGATAGAATTCATGCAAATTGAACCTTAGGTGACAGAACCTTTCTGGTCAGAGTTCTAAGCTGAAATATTACCACACAGTGGTTTTTCAACGACGATATACTGTATAAATGACACAAGTAAAGAAATGGAATCACAGATAAACCTTTTTGCGGAAAGTGTTACAAGTTAGGATTGTGACCAACCTAAACAGAGTTGTGAGATGGACAGCAGACTGAGTGGTACGCTGATAAACGGACTAAAGGGTCAGGTTGTAAGTTTCACCAAGAGGAAAATTCCTATACGTTTGAAATAATACTCTGTTGATGGACTGAATGTACCTCATAGGAATTGCTGTGAGTACCTGAGTGTTAATATAAGGCAAGTTTTTCATTGGGGTAATCACATTAACGAGGTTGCAAATAAGGGTTACGGACTTCTTATAGTTAAGAAAGCATTGAAGTGCTGTAATAAGGATTTAAAAGAGAAAGCGTGTAAGTTACTGGTGGGAATCCAATCCGATATGGTTCCAGTGTATGGTACCCACATCAGGATAACTCGATTCGAGAACTGAAAAATATCTCAAGGAAAGCAACATGATTTGTTCTTGGTGATTTCCGACATGAGTGTAGTGTCACGTTAATGTTGCGAACTTTAGACTAGGAAGACTTGAGAGTAAAAATACTACTTGCTCGACTAAACAGTATATTCCGAGCTTCAGTGGGGAAACTGCATGGAATGACATTAGTATACGAATTAGCTTGAGTGTAGTTTTTCCTGAGATTGCATATCGCACTTCCTAGTACACCTAACAGGTGTCACTGTACTGCATTCCGAAGCATCATTTTAGAGAGACTACAGTCTCAGCGGACAGCTTTCAGGAGCACCCAAGGTACATAGGGCGAAATTTTTTTTTTCGAGGTCTGCAGTTTCATCAGAAATTTGTAGCAGAGGCGGTAATCGAACCCGAACCGGTAAGATAGAACGCTATTTTGTTAACCTCTAGAACACAATGAGCTGAGAAGAACTGTGTAAACCTCATCGCTGAAATTACTTAAGGAGATAGAATGAACATTAGGCATTATTGGTAGCAGTAAAATAATTTCGCCTTCACCTACATTTAAAATATATTACTAATTTGTGAAGGAGCAGAACTATTCAACTACTCTTGACAAGCCACCACGCCTTGTGAAGATGACAAGGATAGAGGGAGACAAAGTAGTGAACTGTAAGGAACCTCCCGAAAAATGATATTGTTTCTTTGTTTAACGTCCGTTCAATTACTACACATGAGAGATTCCAGAGTGCCGGAATTTTATCGTTGAGTATTTTCAGAAAGAAGTTCAGAAAACAAACATGACTCGATTGTCAAAATGATGGAACGTCAAATGCCACCTATTTCACATAGGACCCAGCCCCTTATTTCAAAATCTGAGATATTCCTAACAAAACAAGCGAATGTTTCTGTCATTAGGAAGTGATAATTTGTATTGTGTGTAAACTTAAGCACTTACTAAGTTAAGCACTTATTACACTCGAGTTTATTACACTTGGTGCAACCTCTCCGTTCCAACCTTCCGATGTACACTTTCTTTCTTTCGTCAATAGGAAAATTTTTCAAATGTTTCTGTTGCGGGGATTCTGTGGAACGCAGAGGTGTAAGAAGGTGCGGGAAAGAATGGGCGGACAGAGAAAAGATCATAATTTAAAACTCTAAAATTCAAAATTGTATTTCTTTCCCTGTTTCCTTCTTTTCAGGTCTTAAACTTTTTTAAACAATATCAAATAGCAATTGGATAGGTAAAGAAAGATTAGCTCGTGAGCTCGAGAAACAATGTTAGAAAAAGCCTAGAACAATCAGAGAACAACGATTTAACAGAATGAGCTTGAAGCTCCGAAGTTACCAATTTTACAGGAGCACCACGGCTCTACTCAATTACTCCTGCAAAATTTCTACATTCAAAGAGCCTCTTTACTCCACACACTTAATTAGGAGACTTCTCTCCAAAATTTACAAGATTAAAGCCTTTCCAAGGCACAATCTACCTTTTACAAAAAACAGTCTTATCCGCTCAACAGTCTAAGTTACATTTAAATAGGAAATAGAATAAGAGTAGTTAACTTTAATAGCGGCAATAAGTGCCCACTCTACATGACTTAGTGATAAAGAAAAGGTTAAAGTTATTGGACGAAAATCAAAATGTTAGGAGGCGAACACTTGCACTCTTTTGAAATACAATTGAAAATTCTTAAAACCCAATGTGGGCTTATGGCCCGAAGTTTCTGAGACTAAGCCTATACTACGGAGGTGACTAAATGGACTTTTGAATTACAAAAGGAAAATTTTAAAGTTTACGAAATCATAATCACCTCAATACCAAGTTGAACGGGAATACAAGAGGGTACACACTCTTTATTCCCTATGTTAGACTGAAGTCTTAGACCTGATGGAAAATTTACATTGAAAGATTACATTAAGAAATGATTTTGAAACCTTCCCCTCGAGTGAGCTTTCTGAGACTACTACATGATTAAAAGATGTCTGCCATTACCTTGAGCTGGTGGGCCTTCCGGAGATGGACGAGGCAAGCCCGCTGCCTCCTCTGTGAACACACTGGAGCGATCGAAAGACAACATGGCCCAAACGGTCCCAGCTTTTATAGCAGAGAGGAAGGTTCCAGAATTCTTTGGGCCGAAGCCCTGGACAAACCCAAAAATGCTACTGGTTGATTAAATAAATATCAAATATTCTTGATTGGCTACAATTTTAAGCAGGCGGGAAGGGATAGAAGTGCTAGCAACCTTAGGTCACTAAAACCAATCTACAAACAATTCAGTTTAGAAAACCAATGAATACAGCAATTCTCTTGAAAATTAATTGTCCACCCTCCCCGCCAGAGGGGGCACATAAATCGACAGTAGAGGCATCTGACGATAAGCGTTCAAACTTCTTCCAATAGAAGGTTCACTGTTCGTCTTATAGATGGCCTTCTAAAAGGCGCTTGGTTTGTATGTACGGAGTTGGGTGTACCTCCGGTACAGTTTCTGGCTATGAGCAGATATTGCTACATATCGACCCCCAGAGCAATAATTGCATTTATTCTTAATCAGTTCAGAGCACAAATGTACAATAAAATGATAAGTACGCCGAAAAGAAGTACTGTAACCATAAAGCGAGCTGCACAATGGTACAGTTCTACAATTTTAGTTGCATGTGATGTCTTTGATCCTCCTGAAAGTGATATCTAGAAGACCAAAGATTTGAGTTATTCAACTGTAAGCTGGACGAATGAATAATAAAAACTCTTTAAAAATGTATAAGTACCGCTTTGGGCAACTAAAATAAGTACAAAACCTATTTACAACGACACTTTCCATCTTAATCTTGCGAACCTTCTCTCTAAAAAACAACTATGTTATTGCTTTTACGGCCCAGTAACTACTCTCACGGTTTTCGGAGACCCAAATGGGCCGGAATTTTATCCTGCAAGAATTACTTCACGTGCCGGCAAGTTTACCGTCACGAGAATGACGTATATGAATACTTTCAAACACCACCGGACGAGCTGGAATCGAACCCACCAACTTTGGCTCAGAAAGCCAGTGCTTTTACCACCTGAGCCACAGAACCCGGCCGTTCTTTCTAAGATGGGTCCCTCGTAATTTGTGTATTCTAATATGCAGACTATGTATGTGTTGGGTCCCGGAGTTCAAGGAGTGAGAATATTATTAAAAATCCACTTCACGTGATAGGCCATACAGAACATTTTGAAGTATGTACACAGGTACACATGGCGTAGTGTACTACGAGCACTTTGACTGTTTCGGAGCTGTTAACGATAAAACCTACGATAAAACAGCCATTAGTGTCTATCGCTATTCTGTCGTAAAGTGGGACAGGAGTACTCCAAGGTTCAGGGTTGTACGAAGAAAGTATGCAATCACCAGGCTGGCATTGAACTGTGCTGGTGGGACAGTGTCACACAGTACAATTATTATGCATATGTTTCAAGCTGACGCCCACGGGTGATCTGCGAGTCTGCGAGGATTGGGCCCTACCTAGAGTGAAATCTAATGGTGAAGACAGCACACACCCAGTGTTTGAACCAAAGTAATTAACCAATTGAGGTTAAAATCCGAGACATAGTCTGAAATCAAAATCAGGATCTCTTAAACCAAAGGCGAGCCTGTTAGCCAGTTAGCCTCGGAGCCGGACACACATGCCGTACCGCCTACACTCTGATGCGTCGTTAAATGTAACAATCAGAGCATTAGATTTGTATAATAATAATACTAATAATAATAATAATAATAATGATGGTAATAAGAATAATTCCTTCAACTAATCAGTAAATCTTACGAGACGTGGAAACAAACTGTACCGGTGAAAAGAATCGTGATTTTCAATGTTGCCTAGTTTGAATTAAAATAATAAAGTTCGTGTTTTCACTTGGACAACAGGTGACAACTTTGGGTGGTTAATCAAATAAATCCAGATTAAAGACACTCGTGAGATACAAATGAGAACAAGAAAAGTTGATTGTTGAAATAAAAGACAAGGAACTAACTGAAAGAGCGAATGTGAACACAATGTAGTCGGTCTACAGAAAAGTTAAGACATGAAACGAGAAACAAAAGCGTTATTGAACACAGAATGACATGTTTACATTTGTTTCAGTTTTTCTGTTTTAACATTTCTGTCTAGGCTGTGTTCGAGCTATTGAAAACTTACATATTCTCACTGTTCAAAAGTCGACACTGAAAAGCATGGCTACTGATCAATTAAGATGAAAGGCACAGAAATGAGAGCTAAAATAAAGGACAAAAACGATAAGGGCGTGCAAGAGGAAGATATACACTGCCTGACACAAAAAAAGAACCCAGAAGGAGTGGTCCAACATTATGCCATTTCGGTAAACATGCATACCATTGATGTGCGAGTAATTGATTAGATTTACAACGATCTGTAATGTGCAAAACGCCCACCAGAGTGTATTCGTGATGGCACCGTCCTGTTGATAAGTTGTTACCAGTCAACTGCTGTGACAGCCTATCCACCAACTGACAGCATTTGACAGAGTCCGAATTATGGGATTGCATGAGGCTAGTTGGTCGTCTCGTGCATTGCCCGGCAAGTGGGCCATTCAGATGTCACAGTGGCCCGATTTTTGACTCAATGGATACATGAGGGCACCCAATCACGTCGTGCAGGTTCGGGTCGACCAAGAAACACCACTCTGAGGGAGGACCGTCGTATGGGGCGCCAAACATTGCGGGATCCTATAACTTCAGCAACCGCCAACCCCCGAACATGTACTGGAGACTACAACAGAGGTGCTCACGCTGGGCATTCCGTCCTGCGGGCGCCCAGCACTGTAGGTGGACGGGCTGGCAGGTGATAAGCGCAGCGTGTTATTCAACCACAGTGACGTTGTGGCTACGTCACAGGGCGTGAAGGTTGGGCGAAATTCTCCCTGTCACTCTCGATCACTGCTGCGATACACGAGTTTGAAATGGAGGCAGAAAATAATGAAAGGAAGAGGGCAGAAATCCACGTCATTTTCAATTTACGTTATAAGAAACTAGCTATTATCATCGGACGCCTCTTAAATTTTAAATACCGGCAAGTTGGCCGTGCGGTCAGGAGCGCGCAGCTGTGAGCTCGCATCCGGGAGATAGTGGGTTCGAACCCCATTGTCGGCAGCCCTGAAGATCGTTTTCCGTAGTTTCCCATTTTCACACCAGGCAAATGCTGGGGCTGTACCTTAATTAAGGCCACAGCCGCTTCCTTCCAACTCCTAGGCCTTTCCTGTCCCATCGTCGCCATAAGACCTATATGTGTCGGTGCGACATAAAGCAACCAGAAAAAACAAATTTAAATACTAATTTCAGAAATTCGGTGAGCAGGGAAAATCACACAACACTACAACACTGTGCAAAATCATTGTTGCATTATGTAATTGTATTAATATTTTGCTTAATGAATAACAGGAATTTTACTTTTTTAACAATGAAAGTGCTGCCATTCCCATAAGGAACTGTAAATCGTAGCTTGTATGCTTAAACCCTGTACCTTTGCAGATTGTAACACAAACATGTCAGTTTTCTTTGAATGAATAAATGTAAGAAAATAAAACTGACTGTTCATTTCGAGCGTAGTATAAATCAAATCAAATCAGACCAGTTTTTGTTGTTGTGATTTTAGAGTTTAAAAAAATAATGAATCCCAAATCACCACTTCCCTGAGTAGTGGAGGAGAGCTTCGTAATCACAATCGAACGTCAATGCTCCCTTGCTTTCCTGCAAATATGCCCGCTCTCTTGCTCCATTGTGACGTATGCTTGCTACGTAAGCTGCCCGCATTTGCGTCACACCAGCCCGGCCGCACTGGACTAGCCTCAACGGGGACTCAGCCGAGCACCTCTGCTCTACAACATCCCGTGAGTTCCCGCACAGGGCTTCGACGACTCGTATCCGCCGGATTGGGGTCCTACCGCCCCATGCGTCTGTTGCCATTGACACCAGAACACCAACGCCTGCGTTTGGAGTGGTGCTTTACGCGGGAAGCATGGCCAGAAGACGACTGGCGTCGCAGCATGTTCAATGATGAGTCCCGCTTCTCCATAACCTACGATGACCATCGTGTGCGGGTTTGGCGGTATCTAGAGCAGACGGCAGATCCTGCCGATATTTTGGAAAGGCACGTAAGCGTAATCCCTGGCATCATGGTGTGGGGAGCCATAGGACATGTGTTCAGATCGCCTCTACTAGTGCTTCGGCAGACTTTTGACGGCACAGCGATACGTCACAGACATTCTGCGTCCACACGTCCTACCCCTTACGGCACAGCACCCTGAGACAGTGTTCCAACAAGATAATGCACGTCCACACACAGCACGTGTGTCTATGGGCTGGCTAGAGCATGTCAATAAAATCGCCGGACCTCTCCATCATTGAACACATGTGGGATGACATTGGAAGGGGACTCCATCCCAGTACCAACTTGGGGGATCTGGAGTGACAGATGCAACAACTGTGGACGAACTTGCCTCATTAGAGGATCCAAAGGCTGCTTGACACCATTCCGAAACGCGTAAGGGCATGCATTGCAGCCAGGGGGAATGCGACACCCTACGGACTTGGCGCCAACATTCCACCTGTAACTACCAACGGCCTTGTCTCTTTCATCCCATATTTTAATCAGTTCAACAAAAGCACATGGTCTTTCATCGTATGTAGTTTCATTCAATTTCAACCAATTATTGGGTGCTCTACATTTTTTGTCAGGTAGTGTAAATTTAAGAGTTTACACTACAATCTTACTTTAGGGTAGGAACACAGTACATGGTTTGATGGTCAAGCAATCATTTTCAGACTCAGAGAAATTAATTTCAACATTATTTATTTTAAAACCATTTAATTTCCGAAATATCTTCCAAATGTTAAACACAGGAGACACTGAGAATGATAAGTAGCAATAATTATGAATTTATCCTGTACTTCGAACACGTTACTTACATTATTAGTGACTTTTTACAAAGGCAGCAGAGGTTCGAATTCGTCGTGCTAACCACACGACACCTCAGTCTGTAGGCCTTCGGGCTGAACAGCGGTCTCTTGGTAGGCCATGGCCCATCGGAACTGTTGCGCCATGGGGTTTGGTTTTTGGTGTTTTAACAGCGGTCCGAATACTTTTGTCTATTGGAATGTACTGATAACCTGTTCTAATATGTTACTAAATATCCCTGCAATTGCTCCAGGTCTTACTAGGTACACTAGGCATCAGAGTTCGTCCTACAAATGTTCTTTACGGAGTTGATCAAATTTAAACATTCAAAAATGCCACTGACCTCGGAGGATCGAACCTACTACGGTGGGGTCAGATTGACAACAGTTAACTGATTGTGTCATGGAGGTCAGCTCCATGCTGTAGTAGAGGCCTGTGAATGTGTTCGAATTTCGGCCTGGGATTTAGATAGCCGGGTTGAGTGACTTAGATTGCAGAGCGATAGCTTTCCGAGCACAGATGGGTGGATTCGATTCTGGCTCAGTGTAGGAACTTCAGCTACCTTTGTAATACTTGAAGGTGATCAAGTACGCCAGCGTCGTGTCTGAAGATTTACTGGCACGTAAGATAACTCTTGTAAAGACAGGCCTTCCCCCACGTCGCTGGGCATCCTGCACTTTGTCTGTTAATGACGACTACAAGCGTGTTACCTACTGAGGAAGAGAAGCTATCTGAAACATCAGTTTTATATCAGTTTGATGAGTCTCATATGCTATAAACAAGAAAGATGACCATGTCCAGGCCGTGAAAGCAAAGATAAATCACTATTCTCATAATTTGTCTCAGTGAGTTGTCCTTATTTAAAATGATGTACTGTAACATATTTAATGTAAGTGCTCCGCCTGATCAATCTAACGACAAATCACATTAGTATTAGACTTGACTTCGTCTGACCTTCGAGTATACATCATCTCAAGTGGTCAACAGGAATCAGGTCGCGGTAGAGCAAGTCAAGAACTTTTACCAGAATTATCATTATTAAAGCAGGGTCAACGTTCTGACAGTAACATTCATGGCCTTCTGTTAGTGTGTCACTGGAGCTATTCAACTCCTACGACAAAACAAACTTGATCCATTATAATTAGCGGCTGTCAAGGTACTCATTAAACCTCCAGAATGTCGTTTGCGGCAGAGGAGGAAAAAAGGTAGTTCAGTATTACATATGCAGATCGAAGAAATACGACTCCATATATTTGAAGAGGTTTACACTACACCGTAGACTACGATAATCAGATTTCTCGTTCCTTTTTAGTGAAGGGCACACAACTTGCAATGTATACTCACAAGAATGACCTATAAGAAACTATATAAATGTATTACGTCAGCATACACAGTCAGGAGGATATTTACTTTACGTCTGCACGTTAAGCCCGGTTTTACTTACTATGCGTTTAATTATTTGTTTGTCTTCACCACGGTTCGGTTGTCTCACTTACGGAGTGTGTCCATTTATCTTCCGTGACCAGTGCGAATTAGACGATGTAAGCCAGGATTACATTCGCCCACTTGAACTCGGTACGCTAACACTATCATCTGAGCCATTCAGCTCGGCAAATAAAGTATTATCCCACTATCAATACGAGTAGCCCCATACAGTCTTGTATCGATCTTTTTTCGTGTGGGGGCTATTAACGTTTTGGGAGTACTCTGCTGCTGAGCAGACAGAGCGATAAAATCAGACATCGGACAGTAAGAAATTGGAATCTGCCAGTTTTAACCGTTACTACTATATTTTTAACTCTGTCCCGGCTTCGACTCGGCTGGGTCGGGGATTTTAATCGTGTTTGATTAATTCTTCTGTCTCGGGGACTGAGTTTGTGTGTTTGTCCAAACATACCCTTCAAATCCACTCCACACTACCAATCACCACAGAAACATACAACAGTGATTACATCCCTCCACATAGGGTTGGCGTCAGGAAGGGCATCCGGCCGTAAAACAGGACCAAATCTACATGTGCGACAGTTCACACCCGCGACCCACAGGTGTGGGAAGAGCGTAGTAGTAGTAGTAGTAGTAGTAGTAGTAGTAGTAGTAGTAGTAGTAGTAGTAGTAGTAGTAGTAGTAAGAATATTTTAAACTATCAAGTGCAAAATCACGCATCCTTTACGCACAATTAAAAGTTGAAGTGTAAATGCGTACACCAACGATTTAAAACTTCGGTACGTGGTCAATTAAATACTCTATTGCTGTGATAGATCTCGACTAAGGCCAGAAATTCAGTAAAATGTTTTTTGTAGACTAACGACACTAATACACGCAATCAAAACTTTCAATATAGGTTCTTAAAATCTTTCAGCATTCAGTCTAGCTGCATTATGGGCCTTTATGGTCTACGTGCGGCGAGCCTCTGGTCTTGAAATCATTAATCGCTGGGAACTCGCTGAATCAGCTTCTTAACACAATTTGCTGCAGTTTGCTGATTGTCCTGAGGGAAAATATCTATAGGAATCTTCCCCAGTATCGATCTAATTCAACCCATTGCAACATCCTAACATTCAAATGCTTAAAACAATAGAAATTTGAACTTTCCTATAGATTTCGAAACATTCTCAGTAATTTTCAATCAATCTGGTAACACGTGCATCTTAAATATTCCTTTACACAGAAAAATATTGGAAATCTACAAGATACGGTCATCCTTGGCGATATACTGGTTCCTTTCGCTCTAACATCGCTATACCCTGAACGACCACACTTCCATTCTGAATTGTTCTGCCTGTAAAGCGAGGCTCGTGCAGTACCTATATTCGGTCCAACCGCGATAAACAAACATTACCACCGCTTAGCCCAAGTGCATCTGTATTCCGAATGTGTAGTATTTCTGGGTTTTTCTTCCTTGCTTTTTTTAAAGATATCATTCCGGGTACGGCGGGCCTCCTAGAGGGTGACTGCCTGTTTCAGGCCAGGAGATATGTTGCGGAAATTTTAACTTCTGGTGAAGGGTGGAAAGAGGACGGCTGTGGCCTATAAATGGAACTGTCCCGGCATTTGCCTGGAGGTGAGAATGGGAAACCACAGAAAACTCTTCTCAGGACATGACGGTGGGATTTGAGCACACTCATCTCCCGAATGCAGAATTGCACCATACCGATCTTCTCGGCGACACATCTGTACTGCTACTAATTTTAAAGTAGTTTTTAAATAATTTGCTTTACGTTGCGCCGACACAGATAGGTCTTAAGGTGACGATGGGACAGGAAAATGCTGGGAGTGGGGAAGAAACGACCGTGGCTTTGATTTAGGTACAGCCCCAGCATTTACCTGGTGTTAAAATGGGAAAACATGGAAAACCATCTTCAGGGCTGCCGACAGTGTGGTTCGAGCCCACCATCTCCCGAATGCAAGCTGACGGTATGCACTGTAGGCCAATGTCTGAGAGACATAGTAACACATCCACGCTAGGTTCCATATTTGTCCGATAGGAGGCATGTGTCATATCGGTCAGTTTATCATCACTTGTAAGGCCGGTCGTGTAAAGATAGCACGTGTGAGACTGTGGTAAACATAGAAAGATTGCCCATTTCTGCTACTGACCAAGTGACTTCTGCTCAAACCTGAAAACCAGCAGATTACAAGGTAACGCGTCGTCAGAGAGACGAATCTTCTCTGTCAATATGCTTGACTTTCTACACAGGAACCGCCCTACTCACTGTCAGATAGCTCATCAAGTGTTCTAATATAGGCTGAATGAACCTCGATCCAGCTTCCACATCCGGGTAAAAATCCTCGACTTTGCCGGGAATCGAAACCAAAACTATCAAGTAAAAAGCGGCTCGCTAGACTGCGGAGCCAACCATGAGAACCAACCACTCACGGTAGTATATACCTCGACTTCGCCTTTACTAGGAACCTTAATAGGGTTAAATTTTATACTTCTTGTATCGTCTGTATTGAATAGAATACTGCTCAAATCGCTTTGCTGGAAGTGTAGTTTCATTTGTAATTAGTTTGTATTAACTCTAGTTTTAGTTGTAATATGTCTGGAACAATAATAACAATATAATGAAGTGTATTTTGATGGAATCACTCCAAAAAGCGAGACAGCCCTGTCAGTGAGACAGCCTACCATGTTTATATGATTAGAAGTAAATTAAGCTTTTTTTTCCCCGTCAAAACGCTTAACTGACTGAAATTTCCTTAACGAAATAATCAAAGAAATTAAGGAGATTGTTAATGATTAACGCAGAGGCTTGGCTGCCAGCTTCCCACAATGGTGGCCGAGGTTCGAATTTCAGTGGACTCAAGAGAGAAAATTTTACCTGGAAAATCGCATGGTATTATGCAGAGCATACAGCCTCTCCTGGTCAAATGGCTTTTTAATTATACGTATCAAGAAACTGCGAAATTGGCTCTGAAAAAGTAATCCTTTAACCTGCAATAAATTTCGTGAAATGGGTTTGTTGAAATCTTACGGGCCAATTGTCAGCCCCAAGATTCCATTCGGCACGCTACAGTAGCGACCTTAACTTAGTGAAAATAGTTTATTATACATCTCTCTGAGCTTAATATGAATTTTGTACACGTAAATACTGTCGAAAAACATGGAATTGATTATAACAGGTACGTACTGAACGAACTAACCATATTTCTCAACGAGCGCTGTGACTATTTCACCAAAATAACTACAGTGAGGAAGGATGCCACTTTCAAGACGTAATGATAGTATCAATTATTGAGCGTCGATGCAATTCTGACTTTATCAGTGCTTTCCATATGAGCGAATCATAACTGGGTTTTGAAGATGACTTCACATCAATTTCAACCCTCTTTCAGAAACTGTAATTATTTCGATCTCGAAAGCGTGATTAATGATCGGCTTCGCTTGAGTGGACCTTTACCTGGACCGTCCTCAAAAGGGCGGATATGGGGGATGCAGCTTTTAATGATGGTCGATATGATTACATTGAGTGAAGCTTTTATTAACACGTGAGACTGCGGGAAACCGTAAAGGGAGAGTGAAGTCGGTAAGATTAATACAATACTGTGTGCGCATAACCCTGAAGTTAACCTTTAGAGAATGATATCGCAAATCTGGAACATAGGCTGTGTTACGAGTCTCTGTAGCAATTTTCAAAACTACAGCACGATTCACATGTCTATAGGATGAACACAGAACATATTTGGCTTTGGTTGCTCAATGGTTAGCTGTACAACAAACTTATATTTGTACAACAAACTTATATTATCATCTGTTGAATAGCGGTCCAAGGCTACACAACTCTGTATTGACCTGAACTTCAGAAAATTGTGTGTTTACTGGAATATTATTAGTAAAGGGAAAGATTGCATGCCACTATTTATCTTAAAGCTTATTAGTAAAGCGGATGGAAGGATTACATACCACTATTTATTATTGAAAGTTATTAAAAGGAAGGTTTACACGCCAATATTTATCTATTTGTCATACTTTGTAATAGTGAATGCTGAAATTGGAAAACACTTTCTTTTATAATATAAAAATGTATTTTAAACATTGATTGATTCATTCTAAAACTAAAAACTATCAAATCTGGCAAAAATAGAAGTGACTTGAAAAGCAGGAGATCCAAACAGTTTTCAAGGCGAGATGGCGCGAAATCGAGTAGAGCGTGCATCCGCCATATAAAGGTGGAAACGGAGCTCGGCCCGTGCGGTAAAATTAGTATACTGTAACTCGGGACTGTGGCGTGATGTTTGTTTCATCTATGCGAGCTCATCGATATATGTAATAATACGTGTGAGAATATTAGGTGCGAGACTATTCTGCAAAAGTTATGTATGAACTTCGTGAAAATGTCTGAAATGTTCCATATCTTAGTGTGGAGAAGGTTCAAAGCTACCCCGAAAGGAAACGCGAAGACGAGTAAAAGAGTCGAGTAAGCCCAAAATGCAAGAGGCTGAGCGTAAGATAGCCTACATACAAGGTAAGAAATCCATGGTGTCCGAGCACCGCAAGCCGCAACTGAGACGTCTCTATTGTTCCCGTCTAGGCTATGGAGGTTGATAGGCCCGTAGACACTAAAGAGGTCTTCGAATCAATGAAGACAAAGTAATTTGACAAATTCGCTAAAGGTGACGCCATACAAAAGAAATTAAACCTGCATCCTCCACATTTGCTTATGTATAACACCAACCCAATATCTACGCGATGTACTTTACGCCAAAAATATCTACGTTCGTCGATACTTTACCGAGCGAATGGCTACGCGTGTTAGGTTAAGTAATTGTCAGCTTGCATTCAGGAGATTGTGGTTTCGAACCCAATTGTCAGAAGCCCTGAAGATTGTTTCCCGTGAATTTCTGTTTTAATGATAGATAAATGCTGGGGTTGTGCCTTAATTAAGCCACCGTCATTTCCTTCCCAGTTCTAGGCCCTTCCAATCCCGTAGTCGCCGTAAGATCTGTCTTTGTCGGTGTGACGTAAAGCAAACATTTTTATATCTGTTTTTTCTATGGGTTTTCTTAACGTCACGCAATACCGGAAGTTCTTAAAATGACGATGTTATAGGACAGGGTTAGGACTGGGAAAGAAACGACCATGTTCTTAACGTACAGTCTTAGCATTTGCGTATTGTGAAAAAGGGGTACCACGGGAAAACCTTCAGGGCTGCTGCTTACAGCGGGCTCAACCTACGATCTCCCGAATGCAAGCTCACAGCCACGTAACCCAAACCGCGAAGCTAAAGTCACTCGGTGGCTCCAACACAGCTCCCGCCCATCCCTTCATTACTTTTCCTGTTGTATGAATTTTCTAGATATTCCAGAGTAATAAAGTGTTATAAAAATACAAATCAAACTTTTAGTTTTACGTGTTCTTTATTATGGTGATTACCAGGGTTATCGCAAAGTTGTCCCTCGACACGGTGGTGTCTCATTTAAACACCCTCAAAAATGCCACCGTCCTCATCCAGGATCGAACCCACTTTCTTTGAAATAACGATTAACCGAATGCGCTAATGATATGAGCTTTCGGACAATAAGAGGATACCGTAAGTTTTTCTTGAGTACTACTCAAATATAAAACGTATTTGCCTCACAGATTACAAGCCAGAGAATGAAGTTGTAGCATGAAAATGAAAGAAGGGGATCGAGTATAGGCAGGGGAGAGATTCAGTAGGGGAGCGAAAAGAAGGGAAATGTAAGAAATGTTCCTCATTCCCTAAGTAGAGGGCGGCACTCTTCAACCACACAAGAGTTACAGTTTGTTAGTGGATCTTTCGCCTGGAGAGAATAAAATGAAAAAATAAAATAAAGGCACGGCTCTTATAGTTCTCTTAGCAACTAAGGACTGTATTCAGCGACATCTGCTTTCGTTAGGACGGTACGAGAACCAAATAAGGTATACCGTTTCTTACCTAGATTAAAACAGTGCGCTGCTTTCATTTACAAATTGAATATCTTCAAGCACCACCAAGATGTAGGCAGCTTTGGTAATAACACGCTTCACACATATTAATCATTTATAAACACAGCACAGTATTGTTAATTTAAATTTGCTACGCATTTCTATAAAAAGACATCTGCAAAATAAGAGATTACTCCTTTCCATACACAAATTCACCGTTCTTATCTCACCCATCTCCTCTTTCCATCACACCTCCACATCGATCACAACTCTCGGCCAGAGCGACCGTTACCTACTATGTGTCCCACTTCACCCATCACGTGGGGAATTTAAAAAAAACGTAAATGCGTTTACTCGTCGCGATGTGGTGCAGCTCATTTTTTAACGCACACCACGAATAGAGGTGAGCTGCATGTAAATTTTAAACCATATAACAGCCCTCCAGCCAATTAAAATTTCTGGCAGTGTGAGAATCGAGCTCGGGCCTCTGAAGATGATTTAAATACGGAGTTTTCGAGTTGGCTCCGAAGCCGAACTTCCTTAGCTCCAGTCGGTTACCGTTAATTTTAGGTCCGCCGGGCTGAGTGGCTCAGACGGTTAAGGCGCTGGCCTTCTAACCCCAACTTGGCAGGTTCGATCCTGGCTCAGTCCGATGGTATTTGAAGATGCTTAAATACGACAGCCCCGTGTCGGTAGATTTACTGGCACGTAAAAGAACTCCTGCGGGGCTAAATTCCGGCACCTCGGCGTCCCCGAAGACCTTAGAAAGTAGTTAGTGGGACGTAAAGCAAATAACATTATTAATTTTAGGTCCGGAACTCAACATTACTAGACTGGTTCCCGTATGTTTTGGGTCTGGCAATATAGCTGTATCGATAACTGACAATCATCATATCAGATAGTTATGGCATTGATTTCTCTATATTTTCAACAGATTCCGGAACAGAGCGAATTTGAACATTCTATAATCGATCTATTGCGAGGTTCCCTATGGCGAAACAGTTCAGTGTAGTAATCATATTAGACAGTAGGCTAGTGGTATAAGGAAGAGGTAGAGATAGGAGATGGGAATAGGGGAAATATAACAGATACGAAGCGGTCGAGTGTACTGCAACAGAGTAGAAGAGACAGAGCAATCCAGGTAGTGGATCAGTTTCAATGATTCAGCCTTAGTTTACATAAACTCATACAGCACTCAAGTTCAGACGCGTTTGAAAGATACGAGGGATGCTTCTTTATCAGTGGTAACGATGTTGTATGTAAACTAGGAAACGGAACCAGTGTTCCTTCCTCGCGTATACACACGTTGCGGTGGTATCCAACCTGCCTCATAGTACACCGACTCGTCAATCTCAGCACACGCGATGTGTTGCGAAGAACATGAGAAACCGGTCGAACGGTTAGCTCCTACGGAAGTCGTGAGTGCGTCAACACCCCAATACATGAAGGTGATTGTGATTTTGGTGTACGACTATCATGGTGTACCTCAAGGACGGTCAGTGAATGAGTAATATTTGGAACACCACCTGCAACCAGCGTTGCACAAGCAGCAACGATACATTCTGCATATGACCCCCCCCCCCTCCCCCGCGCGCCCTCGCATCACAGGTGACTGATTTATACGCTCCATGGGGCTGGGAAGCATCCTATCATCCCCCATAGTCCCATACTTTTCGGATTGTGATTTTGTTTTGATACCGAAGATGAACGAACTGCTGTTACCAAAGTTCTGCAGGTGACAGGTGCTCCATTATCACCATCCATAGCACAGGCACTGCCAGTGATACTACGGCATCTACATCACTGGCAACAAGTTTTATTCAATACTGGAGACTACACTGAGATACTGCCAGCGTTTCATAGAGGTATCTCTTTTGTATCGGTTGTAATTAATAGTTGACACTAATAAACAGATCTCTTACATTATTCAGAAACCTATTTTTTAAATTCTAAAACGTAGACTTTCACGACCACTGCGTTACGTAATATCATTTTAGTTCTCTAATTCGTAGGAGGTATATTCTCAAATGATCCTTAAATTTTCAATTTCAGGCTCGTGTAGGCCTAACACGGATTTCACCTGCATTATCAGTGCAAAAACGGTAAAAACCTCTTTGTACTGGACGCAAGTTCGCGTTCTACAAGACTATACATACCGTATATAAATTTGCATTACGTCGCACCGACACAGATAGGTCTTATCGCGACGATGGGATAGGAAAGGGCTACGAATGGGAAGGAAGCGACCGTTACCTTAATTAAGGTACAGCCCCAACATTTGCCTGGTGTGAAAATGGGAAACAATGGAAAACTATGATCAGGGCTGCCGACAGTGTTGCTCGAACCCATCATCTCCTGAATGCAAGCTGACAGCTACGTGACCAAAATAGCTCAGCCACTCGCTCGGCGAAATATATAGTGTCAATAGAAGTGGCAAGCGTTTACTCGGGAGGGAACAGCTATAATTACCCTTTAGCAGTTTGGGAACCAACTCTAATATCTTTTCGAACACCAGTCCAACCTTTAAACAAGATACGCGTGAAAGAAACTGGAAGAGAAAGCTGTGTTATAAGGTGGAGGTGGGCAGATTCAATAGTGAGGATGGATTTCATGAAGTGACAAGGGTGGTAAATGAGAAGTACCCCGGAGATGTAGCCTACAGTGAGGCAGGGTAGGCCCTTCCACCAGATCGTCTGATGTTCCGAAGCGGGCTGCGGGACCAATTTCGATGAGAACTGCAAGTGACAGAGGAATTTGGAAGGGGTTGTGCGAGTCTGTACCCTAAATGGGGACAGAGAAGACCAGAAGAAGAGGAAGAAGAATGTAATTGCTTGAAGGTTTAGTAAGCGCAGTAGATAAGCTACTAGCTTTCCACCAAACTAGAGGAGGTTCGAATACCGGTAGAGTGCAATATGCTGGGAAGTCACGTAGTGTAAGGAAGAGGATACACCCTTAACAACCCTGCCCAACTCAAAAGGAGCCACATCCTGAAGCCTTCTGCTATATGAAGCAGGACGACACCGAATGCATCACAAAGACTTCTGCAGTGAGTTCCCTTCCATATAAATGTGTTCCAGGAGCCCCTCAGAATGCGCTTGATGTTCTGCAGCCTAATGCAGAAGTACAGGGTGTGACCAAAAAGTCATTGACTTTAGTGGCCAATGACTAGTAACTAGTCATGTGTCTCATATGTACCGTACAAAATATCTCTAAAAATATCCATTTTCTTAGGCTTTCATTTAATACAAAATTAATTTGCTAAATTATTAATTTAACTAGAAAAGTGCAAACATTATGACTATCTCATACGTAAATTAACCGAAGTGTTTTGAGTTGTTGGCGATAGATCTCAGCAGTGATAGGTACATCGTTCGGCAGCAATTCGTTGCAGACGACGCTTTCGTTGTCCTCTGAAATGTACAACGCTATATTTTCTTGTTTTGGCAGTCTTTTAACGTAGCACTAACACACATAAGATTTCCGGGGATCAAGGATGGGAAAGGGCAAGGCTGGGAATGTAGCGGCCGTGGCGTGGCCTTAATTAAGGCACAGCTCCAGCATTTGGCTGGTGTGAAAGTGGGAAACCACGGAAAACCATCTTCATGGGTGTCGACGGTGGGATTCTAACCCACCATTTCCAGAATTCAAGATAACAGCTACGTGACCCATTTTCACACCAGGCAAATGCTGGGGCTGTACCTTAATTAAGGCCACGGCCACTTCCTTCCAACTCCTAGGCCTTTCCTATCCCATCGTCGCCATAAGACCTATCTGTGTCGGTGCGATGTAAAGCAACTAGGAAAAAAAAGATATTTACATAAACGACGTAAGAGACATGATTGGGGTTTAAAATTATGACCAGCAAGCAAAGCACAACCAATGATAATTTTTTTTTCATTCAAAATGTACGTTACGTGCAAACTTTAGGTGAACTCTATGGTGGTGGTAGTGATTTCTTAGGAGGTAGTGCAACAAGAAAATCATCGCCACTTACTATTCTTGCTAGTGGCTTTACGTCGCAACGACACAGATAGGTCTAATGGCGACGTTGGGATAGGAAAGGCCTAGGAGTTGGAAGGAAGCGGCCGTGGCCTTAATTAGGGTACAGCTCCAACATTTGCCTGGTGTGAATATGGGAAACCACGGCAAACCATCTTCAGGGCTGCCGACAGTGGGATTTTAACCCACTATCTCCCGAATGCAAGCTCACAGCCGCGCGCCCCTGACTGCACGGCCAACTCGCCCTGTACTTACCATTATAATCATAGGAATAGGTCCAATAAAGTTACCGGCAGAAGAGAGGGAAAGGCCATGAAGAGTATGAACATAAACCCTCTAGGTCCTACAAAGCCAATATTGTCGAGGTCGGAAGACAAGATCAGATTAGAGACGTCGGATGTGAAATTGAGAAGCCTGGCCTAAGTCAGTGGGAGCAATTGAAGACTACGCTAGGGGCCCTCTGGTCTTCACTGTTCGATTTCAGCTTGAGAGCACTTCTATGGGAGAATCCTGAACTCTGTACACACGATCCAAAATATGTCGTTACATAGTTACAATTCTTTGATTTGACTGACGCCGATCATCGTGAATAATGAAATGTTAAAAAAGTCGTCTTCACAGTAATCACCAAGCAGGATCATTCATGTGGAAACGGCCCACTCGGAGACTATAAAACCATTTCTTGTCGTACGTTTCCCGCTAGTGACGGTAAAAATGCTGGATTAAAGGCAAAGGAATGTCGGATGTGTTCGATTTATTCCACTAGACACTATTCCTTTTCTCTATAAATACACCATCTTTAAAACTGAAGAATAAGCATTTCTCACCGTCAGAATGATAGGACATTTTAGGAACGATGACTATTCCGAACGTCTTATTAAGTATAACTGTCACATTCATCAATGAGTGTTCTTATTTGTTTCTTCCCCGCTTTTCTGCACCCTGGTAGGGTTACAGGTGAGACGAATTAAGAATGTCGATTTAGTCCATTTTTATAGTCTGATGCCCTTCCTGACTGCTACTTGTGGAGGGATGTATTTGACTAGTATGAGTTTCTAGTTGGTTGTCGGTGTGGTTCTTGTGAATTAATATAAACACAAGCTCCCAGTCCTCGAGCCTGATGGAATTAAGCAGATGTTGATTAATATCCTCGGCCCGGTAAAGACATAGAATCCGTGACACTTAGATTTGAAGGTCTCCGTGCTGATTGTTCATCGATACCTACAAAGTGTATCGATAGCTGACGTCTCTTAACGAAAGATGTTCCCTTCTGTTTGATCAATCTGTTCTCTGAATTACGGTACAAAGAAAGTCTACTCTGAAACGAGCATTCCTTCTGGACAATGTTTGTGATTAGGCCGATTATACAGATTCTAAAACTGTCAAAAGTGATCGGTATGAACAACAGCGCAATAACTTTCAGACTGATTTGGGTCACTGCCAAGTGTATGTACTACTTTTATACAGTACACACCGACAGCATGAATCACCTTCTGGGCGGTGTAAAAATGAGAAGCCAATTGGCGGGAGAGGCGCAACATTACATTCGTCACATGCCTATGAGACAATCAACAAAAGATACAATTTATCAATGAAGTAACAATCGTGGACGCCCAATGAACCCGCCAGAGAGAATGCACACCGCATAGCACATGTCGACGTGTGCTGGAACGCTGAGCTCTGGTGTCATGAAGAGAAGGCTAGTATAGTACATTCTTACAACTGGCTAACTGGTATATTGAAAGTCGATGACTGTGGTGGTGGGAGTGATGCGAACTGAACGATAGGGGGAGGCTTGTAATCGACCATGGGGGGTAAGAGATGCATGGGAAGGTTAATGAAATGAAGGATTCTTAACGATTTCAAGATCGGGGGCGTAAAAGCAGAAGAGATCCATGTCATAAATGGAAGCTGAAAAGGGACAATTATCCATAAAGTGTGTATTTTTACGTGATTGCTGATAATCTTTACGATGGGAAATACAAATTTTCGTGAAATGTGAACCACAGGCTTCTCATTTCAAAAACTGGCATACACTGAGCAGAATTCGAACCACATCCGCCTTGATGAGAACCCAGAAGCAACGCTACTTATCGATCACACCCTCACCACCTCTATAAAAGCGACATTAATATGTATGTATGTATGTATCCCTTAACAGGTACTACATAACCACCTTCACAATAGCTAGAGAGCTGATTATTTGATTGGGTATCGTGTTGGTAGTTGTATCCCTGTCATCTCCTTGTGTTAGGGTCATACCTGGTTACTATAATTTCCGTCTGCAAGAGAGAGTGAACTGAAATAGTATTCTTTACAATTTGCCACTGAGGTGAATGAATCCATCTATGTAGCATCTACACTGCAACAATGATTCCAAAACAAATAATAATAATAATAATAATAATAATAATAATAATAATAATAATAATAATAATAATAATAATAATAATAATAATAATTGTACCGGGCGGTACACCTCCACGCCGCTAATTCAAATATTGCGCCAGTTGAAACCTCTCTACAGGAGAAACTCTGAACTTTAAAATCTGTATTAAATGAAAGGTTTCACGGAAGATGTCTCTACTGTAAATTTTGAAGTGTTTTGAACTATGTCTATTTCGATTTGTATTTGTTTGCTCTGTAGCAAGAAGTGTGGACATTCTCTTCTAGATGGCACTACTTAAGAACTATAATTGTGCACCCTAGTGCGAAGTGAAGGAACTGTTTTTTTAAGAAATTAGGTATTCATAAGTTTGTTCTTTGTTAAATTTCATTCATTTTTTGGGTTGGCAGTATAACCCTTCTCTTTCCGCCAGTTTTGAATTTGACCATTGAGTAATTTCTGTAATTAATTTTCCACCAATCCTAGATGTCTTCTTCAGTTTTGACTTATAATCTTTAGCCGACCAATAAAAGTTTATGGGCGGGTTGTTATCATTCATGAAAGGTCTCGAATGTTCCACGAGGGTATATAAACTGCTGATTTTCTTGTCTCGGAGTCACTTCAGTAACATCTTTCGCAGTGTGTGAACATATATAGCAGGGGGCGGGAAGTGCCTCTTTCTTCGGGAAGCAGTTCATCCACAAGGTAATGGCCGTTTAATAACTTTATTTCTTGCTAGCTCAGCAGTTTAACCCTCGGGGCAGGTTCGAAAACTTTAACCTTTAAAATGTAATAGACATTTGGTAAAATTTCGTCTCTTTAACTACAAATTGGGATAGAGAGTGCTTAACCCTCTCGAGCTCCCACTCATATTGTTTTGAGGTGACTACGTTTTCATAACCGTTTTTCTTCTCTTCGTAATGTAATAAAATTTTCTTATCGTGTCACCTCCATAGTATGGGATTAGCCCCTGTATAACTGGCCGAGTGCCACCTAGGTTTTAAGAAGTCATGTAGGAGTGCAAGCTACGCCTCCAGTCAAGTTGGTTTGTTGGGCCATTTAATTAACCCAGTGTTTGTTTTCTTCATGTGAAGGCCCTGTAGGTTGGGTACAAGATACCCCCCGTTTCACTGTAGGTGTGCCTTAAGGGCAGTTAGGAATGAAGGTTGTTGTAGCCTTTGATAGGCTTGTAAAATTGAGAGCGGGTCTGCTCTTTTCCTCTTAACTTGGTAATTAGGGGCAAATGCTCCTCGTACTTAGGGGTTTTTCTGCCCTTTAGCTATTGTGGTGGTGAGCTGAGAGCTCATAAATTAATCTTGGGGCTCGAAGCCCAACTCTTGTAACAATTGTAATGTCTTAAATTGTTTTCTGCTACTTGGTACCTGTTACTCTGTTATCTGTTGATTTTGGAAAGAAAATATAACCTTTGTTAAAGTTTTAAATTAACTTTAATTTCGTAAGTTGAGACCTATTCCAGCCAGCACCTTCTTTCACCTCTAACTACCACGGATAACTCCGTAACAATAATAATAATAATAATAATAATAATAATAATAATAATAATAATAATAATAATAATAATAATAATAATTAAAATATAGTAAATTTAAGACTCATTAATTACATTTAAGGTTTCGAAGACACCAAGACGCGAGAATTGTGTCCCACAGGACAGGTATATCTACTGACACGAGGCTGGCGTATTTCAGTACCTTCATGTACTAATGGTCAGAGATAGGAACGGAACCATCAACTTGAGCTCACGTGGGGAGCCCGCCAAGTATAAAAACCCGATTTCCCAGAAATTTTACCCACTGAAAGAGGTGTAGAAATAAGCGAATACATATTTCGGCTTTATCCATAGACACTGAACCGTTTCCGAGAAAATGACGGTCGTAGTTTCCGACGTGCCTTTTAGCGCGTAACAAGTTTATTTTTATATATTAATATTGAATATATATTAACATTTAATATATTTTTTAATTCTGGTAAAGTTAGGGATGTACCTGTACGGGAGAAGCAGCATCAATCTTTACACAACTCGTCCCTTGCTGTGGTCTTTCATATT
This sequence comes from Anabrus simplex, assembly GCF_040414725.1. Lineage (NCBI taxonomy): Eukaryota > Metazoa > Arthropoda > Insecta > Orthoptera > Tettigoniidae > Anabrus > Anabrus simplex. The sequence continues at coordinate 1,229,023,368 of NC_090265.1, read as the reverse complement.
AAAATGTTTATCTTACTCTTAAACATACATGTGACCAACACTCGCTTAGCCAGTTCACTGGCGTAGTTCTACTATGTTAGAAAAGCGACAAGGAGCATTTACAGCTATTTATAATATAATTTAATTTCGAAGTAAAAAAAAAATGATACAGAAAATTTGAATGCATTTTCTTCCATGGTTTCCCAATCTTTCCCACTTGTCAGGATCCTGGAAGGCATTTAAACATTTGGCATGTGTTAGGCTAATATCGGTAAGAAAATAAAAGGTACTTTAATCATACTGTTTAAGACTGACAGTTTGTTTTCTATCAGAGGTAACAGTCAAAAGTTACCTGTTCTCCAACAAAGGAGTATTATCATCATTCCATACTCATCACGACGCACAGGTCGCCTAAGGGCGTCAAATAAAAATACCTCCATATGGAGAGCCGAACTTGTCCTCGGACACTCCCGGCACTAAAAGCCATACCATACGCCATTTCATTTAATTATTACTATTATTATTGTCACCAGTTTCCCTTTTATAGGAAGCATGATCACCAATGACAACAGGGGCAGCAAAGAGATAAAAAGGCGAATAGCGCTTGCCAAACAGGCGTTTACTAATTAGATAAATCTTTGAATCAGCGTAAATTTATATTTTAGAATTAGGAAGGAATTCGTGGGTTCATTTTTTTTTTATTTTTTTTTTTTAGTGTGCTATTGTATGGTTGTGAATCTTGGACAATCAGAGATCACGACTGGAAACGTTTGAGATGTGGGTCTGGATACGAATGCTACGAATTAAATGGATTGATAAGAGAACAAACAAAAGCGTTGTGCAAGAAATTCAAGGGTAGAGAGAACTGAGGCTAACGATACAGAGAAGAAAAGCTAAATTCACTGGCCACATCTTGCGACATAATACCTTTCTTGCCAATCTGATGGAAGGGAAAATCACGGGGGAGAAAGGCCAAGGACGACCGAGGAAATAATTCCTTCAAGACTTGGCACAGAGTCATCGTTATTGCTCCTATTATGAAATGAAACAAGGAGCTGAGGTCCGAGAACATCGGTTTGCATAAAACAAGGCATTCATTGCCTTTAGACAGTGATTATTATTATTATTATTATTATTATTATTATTATTATTATTATTATTATTTACGTATGCTAAAATATAAATAGTGTAATCCGAACCAATTCAGTGTTCACTGAGGAATGATTTGAATAGTTTTGGTGACTGTAATACAGTGTTGAAATGTTCACGCCAAAACTTTGTTCATGTCCAGGAGGATAAATAGATTGATGCAGATATGAAACCTCGGCCGCATTTTACCCCGCGGATTTGACTTACGTTGGAATAAACACCTCCACTACTCATTTTTTCATATGAATGAGTTAACTGGGAGCTACACGGACGGAATTGAAGCAGGCCTGAAAACAGCAAACAGATCTTTATCAATCTGTTGCTATTACCTATGGTGGACGGTTCTTCAGCGTATTAAAAACAATTATACTAGGCCTATTACGAGAAAGTTTAATCGCTTTAAAATAACAAATATCATCTCTAATAGAGAACTAGAACTTAAACTGGGAGTTGGGTATAATATTTCTTACGCTTTCATCGGAAGTGACATGAATCATGTTTATATTAAGTTCTGTCAATATTCTTCTTTTGCAGCTGTGAAAACATGGTGGCAGAATCCTTTTCAGGATATGGCCATAAGAAGGAATTACGAACAGGAGACATTTCGTTCCTCAAAACTGACAGCTACCTATTTTTCTAATGCCACTCGTTCCACTGATACGAACATTGAGATGAGCCGTGTATAAAGCTCTTCCGCCCTGTTTCAACTTCCCGAAACTTATTTTTAGATCACGCCGTGCTGAAGTTTACTGGCTGGTTACCTCAGGTGTTAGAAATTCCACGAAAAAGTCACTGAACGCAACTGGTATGTGCAAGATACACACTATACAGCAATTCACCCAACATCCTTTAAAATCACTTATACTTAACAGCAATTTCATATATTCGTCACATTATTTGTACGCAGAAATGCATTACTTAGCAACTTCGCCTGTATCCATGTAATTCTTCGAATATCACTTGGCCTGTCAGCTTACAGCTCTTCAGTATATCTCACGAGTTTCAATGACTCATGTTCAAAAAGTTCAAGCGATAATTTAAATGATAGTGGGAGTCGTGAATCAAAGCCCAAAGTGGCAGAAGAGAGAATACCCCTACAGTGAACAACTCAATTTTGTGCGTCTCTGACTAATGGCGCAGACGAGTAAAGTCGTGGGATCGATGTCTGATGAGTTCGATCAAATTTGGGGGTGTTTAAAGTCTGTAACTCCGTGTACTGTAGTCTGCTTCCAACACATTAAAACTCCTGCAGAACAAAATTAGGTCACATGACGTCTGTTAATACTAACAGCAGGAAGGATACTAAACTATCTCGCCACTGTGTTATCAGGAACATTACCAGAGGTTAATATTTTTAAAAAATCCGTTACAAATGGATATTCTTTCAATATTACACCCGTAAAATTGTGTAACACTTACCACCACTACTACTACTAAATAATAATAATAATAATAATAATAATAATAATAATAATAATAATAATAATAATAATAATAATAATAATAATAATAATAATAGTGCACCGGTAGGTACAACCGCCCCGTTCATTCAAACGAAGCACCTTGAAGAATGCCATATTAAATCTAAAACTTGCAACAACTAATACAAGAAGTTTGGACATTTCTCTACAGATGTCTCTACTGTAACGTATGTTATGCCCTTTGGTGTGAAGATTGACTAGTAAAATCTTAAAGTAATTTTGTATTCTAAGGTTTCCTAAACTGAAGTGATTATCCTTTGTTTTTGGTATGTTCGAGTTTACAATACTTCTACCGCTTCCCGCCAACGAAAGATGTTGGACAATAGAAAATTTTGTATATTTATTTTTCCTCCAATCAAACGCTTCGGGTATTTGATCAACCAATTAGAATTGGGGGTGGATCGGGCCTTAGCCAGGAGCTTTCTAGAACCTTCCTCTCGGGTATAATAGCTAGCACATTTCCGACCAGGTTGTCTTATTCATCGCTCCAGTCTAGTGTGTGTGTGTGTGTGTGTGTGTGTGTGTGTGTGTGTGTCGTCCATCGTCGAGAAGTCCATCAGCTCAAAGTATTGGCAGTTCTGGTTTAACTAAGTGATAGTCTTTGGCAGATATCTCGAGGGGAAGGTTTCGAATCTCTTATAAAGTAACTTTAATTTTGTAAAATGTAAATTTCAAACAAGTCAGAGGAACTTAACCGTAATCAGGGAATAGAGAGTGAACGACCTTCTCGTGTTCCCTATCAACTTAATTTCGAGGTGAATATGATGATGTAATCTTTTTCAGTTTGTAATCCTTGTAACTTAAAGATTCTCTTCATCTAGTCACGTCAGTAGTATAGGCGTAGCCCCAGTAACTTCGGGCCATAAGTCCTAATAAGGCTCTTGATCTTTCATTTCAATTTTCAAAGAGCGTAAGTATCCACCTCCACACAATTTTGTTTTTTTGGGCCAGTGACCTTAACCTGTTGTTCTTCTTCTTCACAAAGGCCTGGTAGAATGGGTATTCACTACCGCTGTGAAATTCTATTTTATCCCTTTTATGTTAAGAGGTTAGATCGTTGAGCATTATTGCTAGAATTTGTAAAATGTAGGCTGTGCCTTTGATAGGCCTGGAAATTTCTGTGAATAGATTCCTAAGTTTCACAGAGCAAAGATGCACTGGTTATTAATGTGAAAGTTGAAAGATGCCTTTGGAAGGTCGTAATGTTATAGGGTTCGAGGAGTAGTCTCCTAGATTAACTTTTGGAGCAAAGAGGCTCTTACCATAGTGTAAAAGAAATTGGGAGATCCGTCTCCTTGAATATGGAGTAAATGGAGCAGTAGTGCTCAAGTCATATTTGTAAATTGGGAGCCTTAAGTTCAGCTTGTTAATTGTCAAATTGTTGATTATTCTGATTTTTCCTACATTGTACCTAAACTAACGAGCTAGTTTTGTAATTGAAATCTTGTTGTCGCTTAGCGAATTGTTTGTTAATTAAAATCTTTTTTTAATGTAGTATTTAATCGTTCAGCATAAATACATGCTATATCAGATTACTGTTGACAAGAGATAAAATAAAAACAACCAAACAAACAACAAACAAAAAATCTTTGTACATAATAATACAAGGCAAAAATAATCACTTACTAAGGACGACATTGGAAGTCGACCTCCTGTACGGCCTTCTGTAACTAGAATAAGTGAGGAAAGTTTGTAATAAAGTGCTGGAAAAGATACACACACAGATAATAAAAAAGAAAAAAAGAAAATGTTCACTAACACAAAGGGATGTTCCAGTTTTTCATGTTAAGTTAACTCTTATTTTCTTTGTAATTCTTGTTATACTACATATTTCATGGGGAAGTAAATTGGCAGTTGAAGCACTGAGCAACAACAGCACTCGAGAGGAAATTCGTACACTTTGTTTGATTTTATTTTTTGTATACATGAACACTCACTGATCATCTTCAGATTCTTCTCTTGGCGAAAGTAAAAGCTCTTGAGGAAGTCTACTTTTAATCCGGCGTGGAAGTGTGGATCGTTTTCCAAGGGCGAAGAACACAGCACGAAGCACATTTTGGAGTTTCTTGAAGAACGTTTTAGCTTGCGTTTAAATCACGTGTTCCAGAGTGTCTAACTGAAGTTCACGATGTAACTGTTTGTTTCGGACGTACCAAGGAGCGTTGGTGATGATACGGAGAACTTTGTTTTGGAATGATTGCAGACGTCTGATAGTGGTTCGAGCCGCCCCTCCTCAGACTGGACAGGCGTAGGTGAATACAGGACGGAGCAGTGATTTGTAGAGAAGTAATCCGCATTCAAATTTGAGGGAAGATTTCCTGTTTAGGAGAGGATACAGTCTTCTTAGTCGGGCGTAACTTAGATTTAATTTCTGATTTATATGGTATTTCCATGATAAGCGACGGAATACTCCCAGATACTTCACGGACTTGTCGTTAGGCGTCCATTGGATGGCTGCTCCATTTAGGAAAATCGGTGTTGGGAGAGGTAGACGTCGAAGAGTGAAATTCACCTGTCATCTAACCACGTTGATATGGTTTGCAGAGAGGCTTGCAGTCGGCGAGTGGCAGTTAAAATGTCACGATGAGATGTGAAGACAGCAGTATCATCTGCATACATTGCGATGTTGACGAATGGAGGCGATGGAATGTCATGGGTATAAATGTTGAAAAGGGTTGGACCAAGAACAGAACCTTGAGGGACTCCGGCGTGAATGAGCCGAGGTGTTGAATGCGTGGAATTGATACGTACGCGAAAGATACGCTGACCCAGAAAGCTGTAGAAGATGCTGTACATATAATGTGGGATGCCGATTGTGTGCAATTTGTATAATAGGCCTTTATGCCAAACGTTATCAAATGCCTTTGTAAAATCTAAGAACGCTGCAAGAGTGTGATGTTTGAACTCGAAGCCTTGCGCAATGTGTTCCGTAAGACGTAGTAGCTTATGAGTTTTCGAATGCCGTTGACGGAAGCCAAACTGGTGATGTGGAAGGAGAGATGTGTCCTCTAAGAAATTATTTAGACAATTAAGGATGATTTTCTCAAATAATTTGGATAACGTTGGTAATAAACTAATTGGTCGGTAACTCGTGGGTAGTGTCGAAGGTTTCCCAGGTTTGTGAATTGCAATTATTTCTGAATGCTTCCATGTGTCGGGAAAGTACCCAAGACGAAGAAGGGCATTGAATATAGATGCAAGAAATGATGGTGCTTTTCGAGTGAAGTGCTTCAAGGCTATGTTAGGGATGAGATCATGTCCAGCAGCTTTCTTGACGGGGAGGTTCTTGATCAGATTTCGTATTTCTCCAGGTGAGGAAAATTTGATTCTTTCCGGAACTGTAGGGCAGAATGTTGGAAACGCTTCTATTTCACTGTTATACTCGTGGTTGATTGGTGAGTTTGGAGTGAAGGAAGCTTCAAAAACATATGCAAGTATATAACATTTTTCAGAATCACTCAAATAATGGGTATCAGATGCTTTCAGAGGAGGAATAAGGCTTGGTTCATGCAGTATTCGTTTGGTTTCCTTCCAGAGTGTACAATCATCAGGTGACAGACCAGAGAGTTGATGCTGATATGAAGCATAACGGTGATTATCTAAAGTTGTGCGTTCTAACCTGATAAACTGGTTTAATCTATGATGTTGCCAAGGTAGGCGCTGAGCCTGCCACAGACGTCGCATTTTATGTTTAGCCTTGATGAGTCGTAAAATTCTGAGAGGAAATGTTGAGTGAAGAGGAGGCTGTCACTGCCTCCTTTGGGACAGAGTAGCTGCTTTGAGTGAAGTAGATATAATGGTGGTGAAGTGGCGAATGGCATTGTCAAGATCTTTTCTAGTTTTAGGGGCATATTTGGTTGCAGACAGGAGTCAAGCTGGTGGTGATAAATGTCCCAATTAATATAACCATGACTAAAAGTGCGTGATTGTTGAACGAAAGTTTCAGCAGAAAAGGATATAATTACTGGATAATGCTTTGAATTCATTTCGGCCACTGGTCTCATATAATCAGGAAGGCGACGTTTTTGATTAGGGCTACGTCGAGAATATCCGACTGGTGATTAAAGAGGGGTAATGAGTCAGTTCGTCTGGAGCAGCGACGTGGATGGCATGAAGTTCAGTTGCTGCTAACAGCTGTCTACCATTAGGAGTTGTTACACGACAGCCCCAAATCTCGTTCTTGCTGTTAAGATCTCCCATTTGTATGGTTGGTAACTGGTCTTGAAACAATAATCTTATATCTTCCACGTGGAGTCGAGCTGATGGGGGTTTATAGGCTGCTATGACTGCCAAAGGTGTTCCATTTCTTAATTCAATTTTAACAGCACAAGCTTCGATGTTGGTTAACTGTGGTAGGAATATCGGATAATGTTTAAGTCTTTTCTTTATGATGACTGCCACTCCATCAGAGGCAACAGGAGCTGGGCGATTAAACACCAAATGTATTACCAGAGATCTGTTACATACCAACATCGTGAGACATTAAGTGTCAAATGGACTTGGTTTTGCCCTTCAGAAATCCGCCTAATGCCAGGTTTGAAGCCCTGATCCTCTGATCCGGAGATTGACATTCTACCACTAATCAACAGAGGTTATATTTAATTTTCATAATACACAAATTTTTGTTTTACAATTTGAATTACGTCACACCGAAACAGATAGGTCTTATGGTGACGATGGGATGGGAAGGAATCGGCCGTGGCCTTAAGGCACAGCCCCAGCATTTGCTTGGTGTAAAAATGGGGAACCACGGAAAACCATCTTCAGAGCTGCCACAGTGGGATTTGAACCCACTATCTCCAGGATGCAGACTCACGGATGCGCGCCCCTAACCGCAGGGCCAACTCGCCCAGTCATGTTTACAATATCATGTTGAAATTTTCTCTGAATATACACTGACTGACAGAGCAAATGCAACACCAAGAAGGAGTGGTTCGAAAGGGATGAAAGTTGGGGAAAAAAACAGAGACGGCATGGACTAATAATTGATGTTTATTTCAAACCGATATGCAAGTTACACAATGCGCACGGCATCGACTCAGTAGGATGTAGGACCACCGCGAGTGGCGATGCACGCAGAAACACGTCGAGGTACAGAGTCAATAAGAGTGCGGATGGTGTCCTGAGGGATGGTTCTCCATTCTCTGTCAACCATTTGCCACAGTTGGTCGTTCGTACGAGGCTGGGGCAGAGTTTGCAAACGGCGTCCAATGAGATCCCACACGTGTTCGATTGGTGAGAGATCCGGAGAGTACGCTGGCCACGGAAGCATCTGTACACCTCGTAGAGCCTGTTGGGAGATGTGAGCAGTGTGTGGGCGGGCATTATCCTGCTGAAACAGAGCATTGGGCAGCCCCTGAAGGTACGGGAGTGCCACCGGCCGCAGCACATGCTGCACGTAGCGGTGGGCATTTAACGTGCCTTGAATACGCACTAGAGGTGACGTGGAATCATACGCAATAGCGCCCCAAACCATGATGCCGCGTTGTCTAGCGGTAGGGCGCTCCACAGTTACTGCCGGATTTGACCTTTCTCCACGCCGACGCCACACTCGTCTGCGGTGACTATCACTGACAGAACAGAAGCGTGACTCATCGGAGAACACGACGTTCCGCCATTCCCTCATCCAAGTCGCTCTAGCCCGGCACCATGCCAGGCGTGCACGTCTATGCTGTGGAGTCAATGGTAGTCTTCTGAGCGGACGCCGGGGCCGGGAGTGCAGGCCTCCTTCAACCAATCGACGGGAAATTGTTCTGGTCGATATTGGAACAGCCAGGGTGTCTTGAACATGCTGAAGAATGGCGGTTGACGTGGCGTGCGGGGCTGCCACCGCTTGGCGGCGGATGCGCCGATCCTCGCGTGCTGACGTCACTCGGGCTGCGCCTGGACCCCTCGCACGTGCCACATGTCCCTGCGCCAACCATCTTCGCCACAGGCGCTGCACCGTGGACACATCCCTATGGGTATCGGCTGCGATTTGACGAAGCGACCAACCTGCCCTTCTCAGCCCGATCACCATACCCCTCGTAAAGTCGTCTGTCTCCTGGAAATGCCTCCGTTGACGGCGGCCTGGCATTATTAGCTATACACGTGTCCTGTGGCACACGACAACACGTTCTACAATGACTGTCGGCTGAGAAATCACGGTACGAAGTGGGCCATTCGCCAACGCCGTGTCCCATTTATCGTTCGCTACGTGCGCAGCACAGCGGCGCATTTCACATCATGAGCATACCTCAGTGACGTCAGTCTACCCTGCAACTGGCATAAAGTTCTGACCACTCCTTCTTGGTGTTGCATTTGCTCTGTCAGTCAGTGTATATAATGTGTGCATGTAACTTATCAGCCTGTTTACTGTTTTCTGTCGCTTCTCTCTCACCTCGGTGGGGCCATCGGTGTAAACTGTCTCGTACATGTAGACTTGGCCAGTTTTAAGATCAGATGCCCTTCCTGATGCCAACCTTACATGGAGGGATCTATTCACTATTGCGTGTTTCTGTAGTGTTTACAGAGTGGTAAGAGTGTAGAAAGAGGGGTGTATTGGGACAAACAAACACTCAGTCTGCGAGTCAGAGAATTCATCATCCACAGTTTAAATCCCCAACCCGCAAGCAATCGAACCGTGACCCTCTGAACAGAATGTCTCCACCCTCAACATTCAGCTAAGGAGCCGGACGATTGTTCATTAACTGTAAGTTTAATCCGTACAGGCAAGAGCGAGATAATTCGCAGCTTTTATATCACTGCTGACATCTAAATTTTAGCCATGGGACCTACGTTATTATGTGTAATTCGAACCACAGATAAGTGATATTCCACTCCAAAAAATCCCATATGTATTGGTAGGGTTCGAACTATCATCGTCTTGGTGACAGGCCAGCGAAGAAGGCAAACAATCTTACCATGGCTGTCTCTAAGTCGTATTACGCTCATGCATTTTATCCCGAATACGGTAAGTCCTCCATTTTGGTTAACGTAATTTGGAACGTTATTCTCTTCACGTTATTGCAAATAGAGATGAAGGATAATTCCTTTAAAGATCGTCAACACAACGGCGCTGCGAGTCTCGAAAGTGTTAATTTCTCTTTTGATGCTACACCGGAGAAATATCAGGCAGTATAGAATGGAAATGCCTGTATTTGACTTTAAATTAATGTTCATAGCGGAAAAGACGCTTGAGTTTCCACATTACAAAAGTTACATTAATGCAAAGTCTAGAGCAATATTCCAGCACTTCCCATTTAGCAATGCTATTAAGCCTGAAGGAACAACAGAAAGGGAAAATAGCAATTCAAATTTAAGACCCAAGGGCAAAGAAATTTGAGTGAAACCTTTAGTCCATCAACAGAGTAGAAACAGTATTTAGAACTATCCGGCATAACAGGAAATTATTATTATTATTATTATTATTATTATTATTATTATTATTATTATTATTATTATTATTTCCACAATTAAAGAATGCAAATCAGATCATATTTTCGAATCTATTTGTCACAAACTGAAAACTAAGAAATGAATGTAAATAATCCCTATGTGCCATGCTTTTTAGTAAAGGTATCAAAGTATCGGTACGTACATCACAGTTAAATGGAAGAAAACTTTCTGTTTCTACATGGATATTAGTCCCATATTCTCCTGCCATTTCTGACCTATAACAGCTCATAATAGGCCGAGGTTCTAAATCACAAATTACTCTTATTCAAGTCTTGCCAGCAACCACATAGGCCCCTACTTTGTTAGCTTTCTATTCTTCGTTATTATTTTACATCGCAACACACTTCCTTATTCCTGCGAAGATTCATTTCATGGTATGTGAATTATGGTTTGATTATAACAACTGTATAATGGCTTAATTTTCCGGTTTAATTTGAATTAAATTACCTCTCAGTGATGTAGGACATGAAAGTTCCGGTAGTAACAACTTTGACTGCATTATACAACTCATCTGAGAAATAACTGCAGACGGCCTACGAAGAAATATGCACTGTTTACGATTGAGGTGTTTGCTCGCTGCTGAGGCAACTCAGAACCAACAGCTGTGGTGAACAAACTTGTGAAACCCATCAGCAAAACAGGACGTAACGTAACAACAGAGAGTAACTACAGATCTGTTGATATGACCAAAGATCTCTTAGACACAGCATCAGCATATGCATAACAGATAGTATACTACACAATAACTGAAAATCACTGCAGGGCAAGAACTCTGTTCTAGAAAATTTGCATTTACAGATCCTAAATCAAATGAAGAGTGTCTGTTCAAAAGGTGCTATTTCCACATCCAAAAAATAAATCTGTATTTCGTCCACAAGCATTGAATATTATCGATTGCCAAGAGTCATCCAGACCAGAAAGATGTAATTCCTTGTACCAAACCCGATCATGGGTACGTCCCATGTGCCTTTTAAGTTTCTTGCTCTTTTCCCACAACTTTCTTAAGGTGGAAACAGGCACTCCTCGAATAAGCCATTTGTCACCGTAGTAAAGTATCATACCACACTCTAAGAAAGCCAGAGCGACTACTTTTGCTATCGACCCAACATGCTGAAGCTATCGTTTCCACGGATCAGAAAATGAAGTCTGAAATCATACTGTATTATAAAGAAACATAAGGTGGCGTAGGCACTATTGACCAGATGTCACGAAGCTATACAACAAAAAGGGGTACACGAAGATGGCCCCAGTCTGTGTTCTACACAATTATAGACATAGCTGGTATAAATGCCTTTATCCTCCTCCTCATAAATTTTCCCAGCTGGAATGCAAAAAAGTGATGATGATGATGCTCGTTGTTTAAAGGGGCCTAACATCGAGGTCATCGGCCCCTAATGGTGCGAAATGAAATAACAACGAAAGGTTCAAAATCATCCACTGACCAAAATAAAAAAAAATAAAAAATGTCATGAGGAATGAATGGATGGACATGAAAGCCCCCAAAAACATAAAAACAAAAAACAAAAATGTCAGTGGATGCGACTCAAAAAAAATCATTACTGACCAAAGGAGCACTTATAAAGACAATCCTGAATCAAGGATGCCTGATGTCTAAAGGGGTCCAAAATCCAGTGAAGTGGAACCATGGTATTTGTCATGTTGGGGTACTAATCAAAAGTAGCGAAGACTCACGGTGTTCTACGCATGATGGTACTACTCACAAGTATTGTACGTCGTACAAGTAACGCAGACCTATGGTGTTTCTCACACAAAGGCTCCACTCATTAGCCAACACAAACCGATGAGGTTCCTCACCTAGGTGTACTAACCACAGGGACCCGTACTATCCCGTGGTGTTCCTCAGACAGTGGGTACTTATCACAGGCAATGCAGACCCACGTTGTCGCTCATATAGTGGTACAACTCACAGGCAACGCCCAGACCCGCGGTGTTGCTCACATGGTTACGATTCACGGGTACTGGAAACCCACCGGAGAGCCTACTCACTGCTTATACTAATCACAAACCTATTTCGTACCTAATATGGTAGTACTTCTCGCAAGTAAAGGCGACCCATGGTGTTCCCCGCGTGATGGTACTAATCAAAAGTAGTTTCATGGTTCTAAGACAATCATCCTTTGGTCGCCCCTTTTAGTCGCCTCTCACGACAGCCAGGGGATACTGTGGGTGTATTTTTCGTCTGCGTGCCCCACCCACAGAGGGTAGAGAGAGAGAGGAAAAAAGGAGAAGAAAGAAGGAATCCGTCACTTCGAAAAATGAAGTAACGGACGAAAAAAACCAAGAGCCACGAAGGGCGTGAAAATGAAAAGACTCCCTAAGCCTCGAATGCTCTAATACCGTCGGGGTCGGAAAAGAACAAGGGTTGACCAAGGGAGGTCGGACAGGATAGACGAAAGCGAGGAGCCTGGTATAAGTAAGTGGAAGCAATGCCAAGACTCAGCTAAGGGCCCCGTGGTCGCCAATCCATACTCCCAAGTTGAGAGCCCCTTGGGCCCCTTTTAGTCGCCTCTTACGACAGGCAGGGGATACCGCGGGTGTACTCTACATGTGCGTCCCCCACCCGCAGGAGTCAAAGAAAGTGAACAGACGGAGAATGTCTCTCCAGGAGCTTCGTTTACGGCTAATAAAGCCCCACTTGGAAGGAGTGCGAAGAACCTAAAGGAGCAAACATTTCACGTTGGTGGAGCAATGAAAAACATTCTAGAAGAAAACTGCAGAACAACGTGAAGCGAGAGTCAGTACCTACCAGTGCCAAAGGAAGATGTTTCGTCTGCTGCAAGAGTGAGAAAACAAACTCACTCCCAAAAACAACCATTCAGTGTAAACATTTTCAGAATTTTGCACAGCAAAAAGACAAATGTGTGCAAAAGTTGTGAAACAACTAGAGGAACAGACTCCGAGTGAGAGAAATTCAAGTAGAACTTAAATATGTGAAGCACTGTTTGTGTTCACATTTTATTCCTACAAATCTTAGTTTCACTTCTTTTGAATTCTTTTACTGTGTAATACTTGTATTGTTATGTTAACTAACGCATTACACAATACATCACAACCTTCAATGTAGTAAACAGTTGGTGGACATTTATTATCTCCTCACCTAGTATTCCATGTTATAAAAAGCAATACTTAGTACCTGTAGGGTTGAGCCAAAGACTGCTGCATACAAATAATCAAATGTCTGCAGTGAAATAGTAGACGCAAGGTCACCCGATGACGTCACATGGTTTGCAGACAGTATTCTCTAAAACAAGCACGTACAGGGACCGTAAAGAGGTGAGCTAAATTGCTCCTACGCACCTCACCCAATCACGGACTGTGAATACCAACAAGTCCGAAAACAGAAACAGGAAATGTAAGCAGATAAATTACGCTGAGTCTTACAAACAACGTGTATGCCGATCACTGTACGTAGTGCGTTAGTCGTCGTCGTCCATCTCTGTTAGCATATTCGATACGGCTGAGATCGATGACGTCTGCGAGTGCTTAAATGCGTCAACTCTGTCGTTCGCTTGTGACAAGTTGAAGAACACCTTCGGGAGGAAATTCAAACACCACCGTGGGACCTCTTAAAATTTACAGAAATTGAAGGTACATTGTTCAATTAACAAGCTCCTTATTTGAATTTACTTGCTACTTATTTCCCGTTGAATAGTCTGAAGAGAAACAACAAATTTCTACATCGCATTAACCAGTTCATTAATTCGGTGTTAAATGTAAGCTGACTTTCTACCTCATCTCTTACATGAATCTTCTGCCTTTACGTACAGAAGAATGGGGAGATGAGGATGAAAGAGTGGTATCACCAAACCGGCCGCAGTTCGAATGACGGACAATGCATGTGGGAATTTTCGAAATTAAGTCACGTCCTTGTGGATTGGATTCCAGGTAACGCTGGAGGTGCTAAGCTATGATCGCTTTATCACCAGTAACGTAAAACTTCAAGCTTTTTATATCCTCTTACCCTCCAAAATGGTAAGCAATTTCCATGGTTTATAATGGGATCATGGTGGTGATGAATACTGTTTTAACCGGAAGTAAAGATCGGAGTAGACTGTCTGTTGATTGAGAACTTGTGTCTAGGAAATGATCGCATCCATGATAAAAGAAAAACAAATGGTCTGAAGACTCAAGGAGAGTAATAATACTTTTATTAATAATATAAAACATAAAATAAAAGAAATGTCTCATCATTCCTGTAATAAGTAAGACTGCTGACAGTACTCAGTATGACGTGTAAAGATCAACTCAGGGAAAGTACAGTACGTTTCTAGAGGCGAGTTCCTAATCAGACTTTCTTATACTGGGACGTCCACGTGAATTCCTAACAGGAATTGTAACTACCATTGTAGAAGAATTGCAAGTTGATGAATTACTCATGTATGTAAAATTATCACCAAAAGATAAACGTTGAATGTTTATAGCCAGGACAATGGGTACTTTTTACATCATGAGTTTGATTTCAGCAGATTTTTTCCTAGTCTGTCGAAAAAAAAAGAATATTGTGATAATTATTTCAAAGTTAGGTGTACCTTCCCCAATCAATGGCTCAATTCATTACGTGCATTCTAGAATAAGCTGCAATATAGGTTTCAGTTAAGTTTCTCCTTGGAGATTTTGTTCAGGTAGGTGACCGTGATTCGAATCCCGACTAATGAGTGTGAGATTCACGATATGCTTCGAAATCCATGTGAAACTGGGGATATCGTGGTAATAATTATAAAATCGTAACGTACGACTGAAAGCACGCGTACGTGATTCGATGATCACTACGTTAATTAGAACAAGTCAAATCTCAAAAACAAACTAATCAACTTGCCCCTTCCACCCCTTCTAAATTATTGACTTTATTTCGCAGTTATTGGACTTAGCAACTTTCTAAGGGCACTGCTAGAATAAAAATAATATATTCCAAGGATAATATATTGTGCCGTATTCCATATCACATCCCTGAGCTGGAAATATGAGCACCTAACGGATCTAAACGACGTTGTCATCGACTTCCCACCAACGCGGTTGCAGTTCGAAAACTGGGCAATTTACTTTTGAAGTTCCTGGGGAGCTGATTAGACTTAAAACTGGAGGTCCCACGACTATGAATAATACATTAATAGTCATATGAAAGTAGAAATGCTTCGTCTAATCAAGAGCTTCGCACAACTAAGAACATACGAGGCTATTGGAATGTTTTTTACAATGTGTAGATTTCTCCACAACACGGAAAATTATAGAATCACGGTATATTTGTGGGCTTAGAAAAGGGGAGAACGAGTACTAATTCTTTGGTCGTTCCCCTCTCGGTATCTTCTTACGGCATTCAGGGAGTAGAGATCCTTTCACTCCTTCCACACGGGAAATAAAAGTGTTCCGAAAAATCAAAATAAATATGTAGCATCATGAGCTACGTTCAACAATATGGCAGTTGATCCAGCATACAACATTCCCATGCCATGTCACAAGACAGCCCCATCCATGAAGATCTACGTCCAACACAGTGGTCGCTCGCTGATTTAGCACACAATGTTTTGGCCATAAATATTAGTAAGATAGGCTTACGTTTTATGATGCTGCCTTCGGTGACGTTAGCGTGCGTGAGGGACTTTGCTGTGACCTAGACGAAGCGCCAGTCACTTTAAACCACAACGCCATTTATACCTACTGTAGGCCTATATAGAAGGTAGAGTTCTGGCACACGATAATAACGCGAGGAAGATTATGAAGATTTAGATGACGAACATTGGTTGCCTAGTTACCACGGTGTCTGTTTTCTGTCCACGCAGAATTTTCTGCGCTAAATTGATGACACTCCAGAGACACCTTGTTAAAATGCAGATCGTAAGCCTATATGATATTTTTTCACTTTAAGACATACAGTACTGTATAACAGCAGAAGTCAATGAGTCATCTGTTCAGTACAGAGGCACGTAATTAATTCTGGTCTCTCAAACTGAACGCTTGAAAAGCACTGCAGTTAATAACAATAATAATAATATCATTAACCTAAGTGTTTAAGAAAAATGACTGCCACCTGCTCACAGTATACCGTACATTAATTATACTGTGCAGATGCTGGGGACGCTTTCATCCCTCGCCCTGAAAGGATGGGATGGGTGACCTAGAAGACGACACTGAAGGCCTGCGTTCCCCGTTTACGGTCGATTGAACGAAGGTAGTCGTGTACTCAAGCCCTACTCCACTAGTGAGCGTGACCTGTCCCACCGCCTGGCGCTGGACAGTCTGAGCGAACGCACCACATTCGATCCGACTGGTTCACATTCGCGGTCACTAACGATATTCGCTGCGAACATGGACGGTAGTCCAAAGACAGGGTGAAAGCAAAACTTGAGAGGAAGGAATACGGATTACTAAATTAAAAATGATGAACAGCGATGTGTGGAAATACTTCTTACTAGTAACAACTGCGAATGGTCAACATGCAAGACATGTGCCATAAAAATGACGTGCTTCCTTATTGACGATTGAATCTATTACCTCACATTTACTACCTCACGTGTGTAAAGTGCGGCCGAATTTAGTACCACATGACATCAAAACATTACACAGAAGTGCGTAAAAATTTGTGGAACAGATCTTAGTTCCTTTACGGTTGTTTCGGAAATGGATTCGTAGATCGATGTCAAAAACGAGTTAATGATGGCGCAGACTACGGACGAATAAACGTAGCCGATATTCTTTCTACAACAATTCATTTAATAAAAGATCACCTTTCTGATGACGATCCCTTTGCATAGTGGAGAAATAACAGCACAGAATATCCAAGATGTCCGCCTCTGTGGTGTAGTGGTTAGTGTGATTAGCTGCTACCCCCCCGGAAGCCCGGGTTCGATTCCCGGCTCCGCCACGAAATTTGAAAAGTGGTACGAGGGCTGGAACGGGGTCCACTCAGCCTCGGGAGGTCATCTGAGTAGAGGTGGGTTAGATTCTCACCTCAGCAATCCTGGAAGTGGTTTTCCGTGGTTTCCCCCACTTTCTTCCAGGCAAATACACGGCCGCTTCCTTCCCTGTCTATCCCTTCCAATCCCCCCCCCCCCCGCGCAAGGCACCTGTTCAGCATAGGACGTGAGGCCTCCTGGGCGAGGTACTGGTCATCCTCCCCTGTCGTATCCCCCGACCCAGAGTCGGGAACTCCAGGACACTGCCCTTGAAGCGGTAGAGGTGGGATCCCTCACCGAGTCCGAGGGAAAAAACGACCCTGGAGGGTAAACAGATAAAGAAGAAGAATATCCAAGACTTGCTCTGGTAACGAAGAAAATATCGTCTATTCCAGCCTCCAATGCGGTGAATGATGGACATTTCAGTTCAACTGGTAATTTTGTTAGCGATAAAAAGAGCTCGCTTACCCAAAATATGTAGTAAACTACGCTCTCTTGATTCATTGTACTAAAACAAACACAATAATGATGAATGTTTGTGACGATGTCAAAGACAGTACAATTTAATTCCATGTCTACTAACAAGTTGACCTTACAGTGTTTGTGGTAATATAATTACAAACTATAAGGAACATTTCGTTAAAATATTTTTATGGTGTCCAAAATGCTATAGTCAGCGAATCATCTTTCCTCGCTCCTTTTTACATTTGCTCGTCGGAAGTTCGTCGATTACTCTCTGGAAGTTCATCAGCCGCCTTACGTCAGACTACATGCTGCTAGCTAACTCGTTCAAAGTCGACCGTATGAGGGTCGAATGAGCTTGAGCGAACCAACTGGGTAATACAGTCATGATGACGAGGCTGTGAAGGAAGGTGATATTTCCTCAGAGTTTGTTTCTCAATCTACCGAGGTGACTAAATGACCAAGTTTCATAGCAATGAGGTCACGCATAGATTAAAACTCTTCTCGAAGAAATTGAATACATGAATGAATTTAGTACGCAAGATCAACGCATTTGCTTCGAGTTTGTCAAGTGTAATTGAAGTCTTAACGGAAATGTACAAACTTGCCAGAGTTTAACTTTCTAATGATTTAATATCACACCACGTATAGTAAATGCATATACTGTTTATGATAAAACCGAACCACAAAAAAGGATGATTTATCCGTCTCAATAACCTTACACCTTCCCATGGTACTGGCTTCCCACCCGGAGAGTTAAGCGCCAATTTGTGGATCAGTGGTTCAGTCGGCCTCCGAATAAGCCAAGATAGATGTCCGATAGATGTAGTATGATTTTTGAAGGTCGGTTGGTGACACATTTGGTGTTTACCCAACAAAATTAATTAATACTCGGCCATAGATCGCCGAGGAGAGATCCGGATCACTCTGCCATCTGGTAGAGTAAAGCGGAACGTTGTAATTGCCGCGCAGGTAACGTAGATTGCTTCAAATCAAAATTCTGCACAAGGAAGCAGAAGACATTATTATTATTATTATTATTATTATTATTATTATTATTATTATTATTATTATTATTATTATTATTATTATTACCGCATATTTCAGGCTCAATTGCAGGATGCGACATAATAAGTAACTGAAATCCCGATTTAAAGGCTAGATTGAGATGAAACCTTTCGCGTCAAGAAAACTGAGAACAGAAATGTGTACAAATTTCCCGCACGATCATCCTTTCCTTCTCGTTTCCCTCATTTCATTTTGAGGTTAATGCTGAAATGATGCTAAATAAGCAACGTTTTACGCCGCTTCCTTCCCATTCCAAGATCAATTAACAAATCTTCAACAATCACACAGGCCATCAGACAAACCTTCGTTCAAACTAACAAGGACAGTCTATAGTGTCGCTGACAATTTAGTCTACGTTTCATAAGGTTAATCTGCACGGGTGAAAAATCAGTGCCTCTTTTGCAATTCCCTCCCATGGGTTTTAATTTTGAATATGTTACAGTCTTTCTTTGAAAACACCAGTTTTCACAGGTGCACGCAATGCAAATTGTATATCAACAAAATTACATCCTGGTGTTGTTTTCAACACAAACATATAAAACTGAAAATTTCACGATTTCAACATATTTGATGTTCTTTCATTTTACTTAGGGTTTAACGTCACACTAGCACATATATTTTCGGCTACGAAAGTACTGGAAAGGGCTTGCTAGGACTGGGAAGATATCGGCCATGGCCTTAGTTAAGGTACACTTGGAGAAACCACCGTAAACAATCTTCAGAGCTGTCTACACGACGGTGAGTTTAGAACCGACCACCTTCCGAATCACTAAACGTATTTTATTTATTCAGTGTGTGGTTGTTGGTGCCGGGATGTGTCCGAAGACCTATTCGGCTCACCTGTTGCAAGTCTTGCTATTTGACTCTCATGGGCGCCCTACGTGTCTGTGTGGGAGATGATGATGCAGGAAGAGAGTAAAGCCCGGTGTACGCACACAGCCGGATTCTATCGAATCATTCTATCGAAGGAGCCTGCTCAACGCTTATAACGTCCCCATCCGACGGACGAATCGTCATCTATAGCGTCTAATACCCTCATTCCACAAGAACACCCGATGAGGTTTGAAACTGAATCCAGGCCTTTGGTACGTAATCCAGTATAATTAGACAGTGTAAACCACCCCCTCTCCTACATTGCCGGCCAACATTCTGTTCGTGAAATGTTCTCCACCAACGGAATTCGAACCGACTAACGACGGTTTCAGATCATAGATATCTGACGCCTTAATGATTACGGCCACCAGGTGGGGTACTAAAGGCAAATAAATGCAGTATACGATTTATCTAGCGTAGCGTTTAATACAGTATTATAGAGGTTAATATAAGACGAATCGTGTCAGAAATAGCACATAGTTTGGAAAAAGTTTTAAGAAAGAAGACTTTCTTAGAAAATACAAAGAAGAAGCATTATGTTACGGAGCCAGCGCACTGACCACTATGCTACAAAATCAATTATCCGAATGGTGGTATATAACCTATGCTAGTTTATAACTGGCATTTTAACACTGAAATGCTAAAATCTAAAAAATTAAAGCACATTCGAGAAAAGTTCCAAATAATTATTAGTTTTGTACCCATTGTAGATCATTGTACCCATTGTAGATCAATCTCACGAAAACTCGACAAAATCGGTGTCCACTATTTTATAGACTCCCCTTGAAATTAGAGCTTTCGATCATTACATTGCAAGTGTAAAAACGAAAATCTTACACTCACTGATAGACATATGAACGGCTGTCATCTTGCAGAGGCTAAATACAATACTACTGAGCTATCATAGTTACAATCACTAATTCTTTCGTCCTTGGAGTCCACAGAAACGAACGCCATAGGTGCACTTTAATGTGAGTAATCTAATACCATACAAAAATAATCTTAAATTTTACTCACACAACTCGCTATAAATACCAGTCATTTGGCTTTGTTCCACGGTATACAGGCGAACGCCCAACCAAACAAAATAATATTCACAATTTAGAGACTTGAGGGTCATATTCCATTCATAACTCTCTCTCAGTTATTTCGACGAGTTACGCCTGTCGTTAAACAGCGCCATTAGGAAATTAATGACGGGATTGCGGGAAATCGCCGTCTGCCGGTTAGCGTTGCCAACTTTTGCAGTCCAGGCCACGATGTAAGATCGGCAGGTGGGCTGGAACGCGATTGGTCTCGTCTTGTGAAAACTATCGGAGTAAGTAGCGTTTCTGGTTGGGAAGACAGGGATAATAACCTACGATGACACTGCACTGAGCACGCTTCCCCCAAGATCTGCAGGTTCAGAGGGTTAGCAAGCGTCTACTGGAGCCCCGTGGTAAGTTATCATAACCGACATAATTAATATAATAAAATCTCTAATCCGGCTGTTAGGCTCAATGGTCAGCAAAAATGTTTTCGGTTCAGAGGGCTCCGGGTTCGATTACCGGAGGGGTCGGGTCTTTAATCGCTGATTAATTATCTTGGCCATTTGGATAATTGTGCTGTCACCAATATCCTTGTAACTCAAACTACACACAACACTATTCCTCAACACAATAAGGCGCAGTTTTCACACACGCGGCAGATGCCAACCACCCTTACCGGAGGGTCTAGTTTACAAGGATTGCACCAGGCTAGCAAAAAAAAAAAACTAAATTATTATATTATATGAACGCTCCAAATTGTATGGATAATTTCGCGAGGCAAAGAGCCAATTCCTTTTACGTTCCTCGGAGACGCCGAGGTGTCTGAATTTTGTCCCGCGGGAGTTCTTTATACGCTAAGTGAATCTATCGACACGAGGTTGGTGTATTAAGCAAATACAACCGGACTGAGCCAGAATTGAACGCGCCATCTTGGACCCAGAAAGCTAGCTAATTCTCTACCTTCTGAGCCACTCATTGTAGATTTTGATAAGATTAGGAGGAATTTGTTGTTTTCAATCACTAAGTTATACAATTTGCACACATGCATTGGATTTTTTACTTATTAAACTGCTCCAATTCTACCAACCATTCACCCACCACCCACCCACAATAGAAAGTATTCTGCATGATTATAATATTTATCGCTTCCTTCGTAACTTTCATTGCACTAGAAGAGTGATCGTCACACCACATTGGCTGGAAAGGGTTAACATCCTAGGTGCTCAATCACAAAGAGAAAGAGATGATTCTGAAGAGACTGAGGTTGACTGCGATGCTATTCTTGTTTGTATAATCGAGTTAGATCTCTCCTACTTGCTGCAAGATTTATTCGGCATCTGTTATTTTATTCCCGAGCGGCTGAAAGGCGCCCCTGTTTTTCTCTCTCTCTCCGTGTGCCAGTGGCCCATAAATCCCCTTGTTTCCGGTAATAATAGGTGTCATTCGCCTTGCAAAGCGAAACTAGACGAACATCTTTCTTTAAAACATCATCTTGCACCATTTTTCCAACTCCCGGATGGAGCCGCGGGTGTGAACCGTGTCACACATCTGGATTTGCCCCCTTTTTTTAAGGCTGATTTCCAACCTGACGTCCACTATTCACTATTGTGTGTTTCTTTAGTGCTTAATTGTAAAAGGAGTGTATTTATACAAGCAAACACCCAGTCCCTGAGTCAGAATAACTAATCATGTGGGCAACTAAAATCCCAAGCTCGGCTGAGAATCGAACCGGGACTCTCTGAAACGAAGGCCTCAACGCTGACTAGTCAGCCAAGGAGCCATATAGCTCTGGAAATTACTTACAAACAAGGAACTAGGCCTATATTAAAATAGTAATGTATATCTTCTTACTTCCCGTACTGGTTCAAATTCTGGACTATGGGAATTACATTTTTCCTGTGGAAGCCCTCCCCCCCCCCCACTTCTCCTCCTACCTACCTACATACTCAGTTCCAATAGATGTAGTCTTATTTTTGAAGGCCAGAAAGAAGTCCATGTCGTACGGTGTCTGCACGTGAAAGATCTCTACTGACATATTCTATGTTTATGCGACAAAACTAATAAAACTCGGCAATAAGTTGTCCAACATACTATTTTTATGTCGTCTGGTCGAGTGTAATGGAACGTAGAAAATGATACTCATGCAGCCCAAGTAGTGTGCACGATAAATGAGGCCATATGTTATCATCATCATCATCATCATCATCATCTGGTAGTTGCGTTTCAGAGACTGTGTACATAAAACTGAGGATTTATTTTATTTTCCTGATGTTCAGGCTTGTAATTAATATTTCGCGTACCGAAAGAGTTGGCTTTGCGGTATGGGTCGTGTAGGTGTAGCTTGGTTTTTGGAAGATGGTTGATTCACATCCTACCGTTGGCAGCCCGGCAAGTATTTCCTATAGCTTCCCATAAATAAGGCTATTGGAGCTAACCACCTATTCCTAGTCTTTTCGCCGAATACGTGTAGCTTGATGTTCAAGAGGTCGCATCTGTTAAATCGATAGTTGAATAAAATATGATAATTTATGTAAAATTTAGTCAACATTCGTGTTTTTGACCGTGTAAAGTAACCAACTCTACGCTAGAAAAACATGCTAGAACGCAAGAACTTATGAATCAACACAACAGATTTACGACGAATGATCATTCCAGAAGAGTGGTCAAATACACAAACACTGCATACAATAAAAATTACAGATACTGGTCGGAAATTATATGTAGTGACTAAAGAACAGATTTAATCAATACTGACTTATGTTGACTTAAAAACCGAACTGTTGAGAGTATTAAAATGAAGAACAATTGTAAGCTTCTGTCTGAATTTTGCTAATAATGATGTTATTTGCCTGGTGGTTGTGGTCCTGGTGATCGTTGTTTCAAAGGGAAACTCAATTATGCAACAATCCTCCATAATATCGGATTCCAGACTGAGCGAGCTGACCGTGCGGTTAGGGTGGCGTAGCTGTGGGACTGCATTCGGGAGATGGTGGGATAGAATCCCACCGTCGACATCCCTGAAGATGGTTTTCCGTAATTTCCCATTTGCACACCAAGTAAATGCAGGGGGTTGTACCTTATATAAGGCCACGGCCGCTACTTTTCCAATCCTGGCAATTTCCCATCCTTAGGTCGCCGAAAACCTTCGAAGTGTTAGTGCGCCGTTAAAAGACTACCAAAAAACGAATCCCGTAAAGTAACATTTAAGTATGTTTATTCTCGACGATGCCGAAATATAAATATTATATGCCATAAAACTGAATCTTAATGAGGTTCATTATAATTCAAGTTTCATTATGATACAGGTTCTCCACCAATCAAGAGTTCAGATTTTCATTGTGATACAACTGTTTGACAAATTATGTAAGGATAGCATTGCACCTGCGCTCAACGCACTAGCTTCGCACTTGTTTCCAAAATCAAACATGTCGGACACACAAATTAACATCAATGCACCTTCTACTTCCAACATTCCACAACCACACGGCACATTCCCACAAATTCGCTTCATCAACTGTACAATAAACAATTTGTATTTGAAAACATATGACATATGACAGTCAAGGTCTCTGATCCACTCACGGAAAATCAATAACCCAGCGCATATGCTCTGCGCTCTATTCAGTAAACTCAACTGTCAAGCGACATCTCGACAGAAATTTATGAATATTTAAAAAATAGTTATGATTATCGTCGAGCATAAACAGTCGTATGCAACTCGCCTATAATGGTAATTAAGGAACTTGTATGGAAATTATAAAACCCGTGTCTTTTTTTTTTTTTTTTTTTTTTTTTTGCTATTGGCTTTACGTCGCACCGACACGGATTGGTCTTATGGCGACGATGGGACAGGAAAGGCCTAGGAATGGGAAGGAAGCGGTAGTGACCTTAATTAAGGTACAGCCCCAGCATTTGCCTGGTGCGAAAATGGGGAAACCACGGAAAACCATCTTCAGGGTTGCCGACAATGGGGTTCGAACCCACTATCTCCCGGATGTGAGCTCACAGCTGCGCGTCCATAACCGCACCGCCAACTCGCCCGGTCGTGTCTTAATTATTGCCATTATAGGCATGTTGCATAATGTACTATTATAGTAGTTGTGCGCTTCAGAATCAATCAAATTGTTATGACCTGGTCGTGGTTTAAATAAAGCTAAGAAACTCTACTGTATATAGTGCTGAGAGAGAGAGAGAGAGAGAGAGAGATCCACCATTTCTCAGTGTGCCCGTCTGTACCCACAGCAGCGTGCACAGATGCACAGTATCAGGACTATTTAGTTTTGTACTTTGCAACTTGGGAAACGTGAATTATTGTTATTGAGGTCGTAATTTGAATCGAACGAGATAAATGCTGGTTTGAAACTCCATTCTAGTAACTTATCAATGCTCTCTTTGCAGGGCAGGAACGAAAATTACAGACAAATCAAGCATTACATTTATTGGAACGTACTGTATGGTCAAAGCTCGGATGTTTACAGTTCAGCTTGAACAGCTCGTTACTTTCTGAACACTAAATGGTAATATCCCTGTGTCAACTGAACTGCAGAATAGGAGACGTTTATCTTAGTAAAACTAGACGAATTAAGAATATCTTAAATAAATTAAAAAGCTATTAAAGGAATATTGAAACATACCTCCTTCCCTGACCTCTCTCTCCCTCTCCCTCTCTCCCATACATGCTTTTCCTGCAGCAGACCTCAGCAGTTGAGTCTGTTACATCTTTTCCTTCATCCCGAGACACGAAAGTTTAATTCCAGTCATGGTCAGGATGTTTAAATACGACAAGCCCCAACTCATGTCTGCGGGACAAATTTCCTACAACTTGACGCGCCTTCAAATATATAGTGATAGAGGGAACGCTAAACAAATCATATTGTTTTACTCTCCTGGCACATTTCTCTACCTCTTTACCAACATAACGAGTAGATTGAGTTCGGTGGCTAGATTAACGTGAAATACTCACTGTGGCTACATGAAAATTCTTTAGAAGTCGCTAGATTTGTCGTTGTTAAGATACACTTATTAAACACAAGCTAAAGAGAAATAACTCGCATTCTAAATTAAACTGCTCGGTGCCTGTCTACGTTCTTAGATTGTGGATTGGTTATGCACATCTGCTGATGAATTCAGGGAGATCCATTATATTCTTGAGCATGTACAATGAAAGTTTGATCACAATAACCCTTTTCAATACATCTGCCTCTGACTCAAACTACTGAACGGATAATATTCACATTTTCATCAATAGTTTAAAACAGTTAAAAATGAAAAAAAATCTTGCAACAAAGATTTTCTCCACGCTACCCTAAACAACTGCTCGAAATAAAAACAACATATCCCGTTTGTTAACTTTTACAGATGCCAAAAACATGTCTAAATATTTTATGAGATGTCGTTAAACAGATATTTTCTTTACAAATGTCACTAAAATTCTCGCTGGGAACCAACATTTTCAAATCGTCTGAACACACTATTCGACTTTCAGAAAATGATTGGAGAAGGGATTTAGAACTCCGTCACAACTTATTGACAATGGCGTATGGCCTCCGGAGAGGCCAAGTGCAGGTTTTTCGAGTTAACGGCTAGCGCGTCTGTGGGAATAGTGGTCCTACCTAAGATGATACGTAATGTTGAATACGGCATAAATACCCAGTCCCTGAGCCAGAATAATTACCTAATAACTTTTAAAATGCCCAACCCGGTCGGGCATCTAACTCGGGACCCCTTGGACCATAGGGCAACATGCTAACCAGTTAGCCGAACTGAGTCACAACTTGAGGCCTACATGCCATCTAACGTTCCATACTGAAAATTTTCCCTTCACATTATGTTCGAAGCGGAGAGGATTTCAGCGTTCTAATCTAGTTTTTTCAAGTAAATAAGATCGTTAACAGTCTTGACAAAGTGTGCATCAGTTGAAGCGAAGAGAAGAGAACGATGAGAAATGAGGAGTGTGGCGTGCAAAACGTTGACACAGTTCCATACGAAGCAATGGTTCTTCCCAGTGCCTGGTGCACCATTTATTGACCTGGCAGTCCAGTACTAATACAGTTAGTAGTTAAACTTTGTTTGATCGTCACTGTCAGTCTTTGATGCATCAGCATTTTCTTAACGTGTTAATAATAATATTGGACCCCAAGGTCTAGCGGTAGCAACCCTGTCTCTTACCCCGAGATCTCTTAGTTCAATTCTCGGTCAGGTCAGGGATTTTTACCTGGATTTGAGAGCTGATTCGAGGTTCACTCAGCCTACGTGGGAACAACTGAGCAGCTATGTGACTAACGCTGGTGCAGAAAGCCAAGAATAACGGTCAAGAGGATTCGTTCCGCTGATCACACGTCACCTCGGAATCTGCAGGCCTTCGCGTTAAGCAGCGGTCACTTGGTAGCCATGATCCATCAGGGCTGTAGTGCCCTGGGATTATTATTATTATTATTATTATTATTATTATTATTATTATTATTATTATTATTATTATTATTATTATTATTTTGACTCATTCCTATTTCAAGACCACTTCATATAACGAATGAGAGTGTAACGACTATTAAGTGACGTAACTCCCCTATTATCTTCAGTGTTCGGAGCTGAATCACTGCTTATACTATGTATATTTAGTTATTTTCCATTTCTTCCCGTGTAAAAAAGTTAATGTACGATTCCAAAGATCTCCTCCAGCGTAATATACTTATTTACCAGAGCATAATGTATGTACAATTTTTACGAAGGAAATCGTTTCATAAAGAGGCTATTATATACATATAATCTTATAAAATTGAAGGGGATCCGCTGCCTGTAATTTCATTTATTTTGCATTATTTTGATATATATATATAGCTAGGGGCTTTACGTCGCACCGACACAGATAGGTCTTATGGTGACGATGAGATAGGAAAGGCCTAGGAGTTGGAAGGAAGCGGCCGTGGCCTTAATTAAGGTACAGCCTCAGCATTTGCCTGGTGTGAAAATGGGAAATCACGGAAAACCATCTTCAGGGCTGCCGATATTGGGATTCGAACCTACTATCTCCCGGATGCAAGATTAGAGCCGCGTGCCTCTACGCGCACGGCCAACTCGCCAGGTCAACTCAAGACCGTATCAGTGGTTTTTAGCTTCCGTGTCTGTGTGTTTGCTCCACCATCATGGGGAAACGGTTAATTGATCTCGACCAAACATTGTATTTACAGTCAACTCATTAAAGAGCAGGTTTTGATATGCATATAATTTAAAAATCACGTACTGAACTGGGAGTTTATAGGAAGACAAGAAGAGACTTTTCCAATTTTGTTTTACACTATTGATTATATCTCGACCAAACTGCATATTTAGAGTCTACTCATCCTGGAGCAGATTTTAACCCAGATAAAGCTGGATTATTTTTTGTTAGCATCAACTTTATGTTTTCAACAAAATACTTCGAAACATTCAAAAGAACACAATGAACTTGGTTTCACACTTTTCTGTCCAAAGGTTTTCGGAAACCAACTGATCATTTTGAAAGGACGTCAGCCGAATATACAGTATATGCTCTGAAATGTTTGTGGGAAGAACAGCAACTGTGTACATAGAAGTGACCTATGTGTCAGAATGAAACTTGAAACATGTGAGGTATCCCTTCCATTTCACACACTGTCGTCGTTTGCTTCATGCAGTGGCAGTAGTGAAGCTGCTTTTTTTTTTTCGTAACTGTATTTGTAGGCAAGTATGCTTCAAAATCTCCTATCATATCGTACCTGGAATCAATTCTTTAGACGGCCTTCCTCTGGTGGAACCTACCTGGGGATTTTATTCTAGGATAGCTGTTGCAATCCAACGGCGAAATGCTAAATAGTCTAGCCTACCTCCATCAGCTGGGTAGGGCTGCCAAGCTAGTTCTGCTACATCAATGCAATGTGCAACTATGGTAAAGTACCATTTCTTTCCTCTGATCAAGACCCTATAGGAAGAAATGTACTGATCTGCTCGATCAGTGCCACTCATGTGCTTGTTATACTTGTGAATGAACCTTGGTTGGTCAATTAGTGCCTATTTCTTTCGCTGATCATTTTAAGAGCTGGAGAGACAGTGTCAAAATTAGTGACCACAGTTACCACACTCTTATCATTCCGTGTAGCTACTAATACGGAATCTGAAGTCAATAGTTCCACGAGGCTTCTTTTCCATACCGCCTCCTTTGAGTATGCCACAGTCCTTGCTGATTCAGACAGTCTTTATCGTACCAGTGGCCTGTATATTTCTTCTGCATAAGTCTTTCAGAGAAGTTAGTGATGTTAAAATTGCCGAAATAGATTCCTTTCGAAAGTGTTCAATCTGGTCAACATACGTCATAACAGAGTAGCCTACATGCTTATATCCTTGTCAGAATACGTAGTTTTGCGGGAGTGTTCCAGATCCCTGGTAAGGCTCAAACCATGACACACATCCATTGCTTTGTCCTCCACGCCAGGAAGATGAACCTGACTTATATTTGAATAACTGTGCTATAGATGATAGGCCTATATTCCGCTAACGTAAGGAATAGAAGAAAAGTATGCTCATAAAGGAATAGAAGAAAAGTATGCTCACATAAGCTTTGCAATGAAAGTGCAGTGGATAACGGCCGATGTCGTCCTGGAAGGATGCTTACAAAAAAATAAAATTAAAAAAATAAAATCAAACGTAGACCATCGGATATCTTTGTGCAATCGTATGACTAGTTAGCCTGTTCAAGGAACCTCCAGTTATGCCGTAACTTTGATCATTTTCACAAACAATCCAAACATTAAGCAAATATACTAACCCATTTACGACCAAGGTGTGTCAAGTCATCCATTTTTAGTAAACCGCTATTTTAAGTTACTTCTGAAAAAGCCGAGAAAACAATTCTGTTAGAATGTGTTGTGTAGGCAAGGTAAACAGGTGCGAATTCAGTCAATACTTCAAAAACACATACGATAAATGAATATTTTCACACCTATGCATACATCCTCTGGAAGGACGTCAGCCGTATCATTTAAAAATTACTGAACAGACTGGGGGTTTATAGGAAGATCAGAAGAAGTTTTTTTTTTCAATTTTCTCTTACGCTATTGATTATGTGTAAAATATGTGGACTATACGTGAAACGCCCCTTCATTTTAAATACTTTTCTTACGTACATAATTTCGATTACTCTTCAAATGGCTGAGAAAAATACTATTTTCTACGGGCAACAACTCTGCAGCCAGTGACGGGCACCCTCGCTGACCTACAGTTATTTGAAGGGCCCGTAACAGGAGAAAATCAGAAAATGCATAATATTTCGCTCGGCTTCAAAATTAACCCCACCTAATATAACTGAAGACGAGGAAACATGAGGTAGAAGTTGTCTGTCTGTCTGTCTGTCTGTCTGTCTGTCTGTCTGTCTGTCTGTCTGTCTGTCTGTCTGTCTGTCTGTCTGTCTGTCTGTCTGCATATTCCTACAGGTGCAAAACGGCTAGAATTATTTCAACCAAGCTATGTATTTGGAATCTACTCACTCAGGATTGTGTTACCAGGTGCATATGATGTAACGGTAGTCACATGTGAGTTGGTATTTATAGGAAGATTATTCTCAAATATTTTCGTTAGCTTTAGGTCTATCGAAAGATTATATATAACAAACGGTTAAGAATATGTAACTTCCGTTCCTTTATGCCATGAACGTATTTATCGTACGACGAATAACAACGCAGATAATTATGAAAAATTGGATTATGCCATGAACGTATTTATCGTATGACGAATAACAACGCAGATAATTATTTAAAAAATGGATTATTAGTCCAAGTCCCGTGGGACATGTCGTGACTGCCATTCCAAGGTGATTAACGGGAAAAACTGAAGAGACATTATACTCTTTTCCATAGGGCAAATTTTAAGGGAGGTATCATCAACGTCAAAGCGCCTCGTCAGTGGTCAGGTATACGATATGCAACCTGAGAACCACGGAGAATTTTGCACATCAGACGAGGAACTGTACCATACAATAAATTCGGAAATCGTCCTCATTCTCTCTTGACTTCGTTCAGCTTCATCATATTTCACGTTACTGCCACGCGTTGTCGTAGGAAAATATAATTTTAACAAGTCGCATTAAACGTGTGAATTGAGCCATGTTACTTCGCCAAAATTCCTGAAGGAAACCTGTAGGCCTAATCCACCGCAAATTTCCATGCGAAGAATGGGCACATATGGTAGTATATAATGATTTTGTAGGGTCCAAGATAAGATCTGTACATTTAGCCAATAGCTGGCGTCTTATTTCTGTACCTTTCCAACTGATACAAACTTAACGTGATTGAAATACCTGGACACACTACACTTCAGCAAGAGAAGAGATCATTGAGAAACGCAGTGTGTGGCGAGCAAAGCTGGAAAAAAGCAATCTTAATCCATGAGTAAGACTCCGTGCCACAGACACTGAGGGCCTTGGTTTGCCAAGATGCCTGCTGCCCAGTCAAATGGCCTGCATATATTAGAGCAGGGCCTCTCAGGGTGTATGCACCAGTGCATTGCGCGGTGCAAGGTGCAAAAGACGACTTCGCGTGGTTAACCAGAGTGCAGACCCCCACTCCTCGATTTGAAGCAACAGCGATGTCTCTCTCTATCCCCACGCCTATCTCGCTCGCTCCTCCTGTCTCCCTCCTCACTTGCTCCGTAACGCTCCAAATTCTAGCCGAGTCGAGCAGAGCTTAGGTGAGTCGCCTCAAGACGACAAGCTGGGTCTCAGCCGAGCCGAATGGGACCGATGCACTGTGCACAGGACCTCTGCGCCTCAGTTTACACGCGTGAGACTTTGGGCGTTTTACAGGCCCTGTATTACAGGGTTACATAGACAGCATGACGAAATCGCCATCATATTGCTTGGTTTCGTGACTGAGTCTACTGCCTCTCAGACAGCTCAACGGCGAATATGTTATAACTGAAGGAACTACCGCTGTGGCAACTCCAAATTATAAGAAATGTTATCACGCCAAATTTAACAGTAATCATGTGAATAGGTACCATACCGGGAAATTGAAAGTAAACTTCAGAAAATCACGAGGTCGGCATGTAAGTTTCGTGTTTCTCGCGTATTCGCATAAGCAAGAGCCATGCCATACTGGCGGTCATTGTAGCAAACACACCCACGATTCTCGACTGTATGACGCATGTTTTAGCGAAACTGAGTGACATCTAACAAATTTTGATCGTCGATGTTCCGAACCGGAATTCCAAGCATGGTTCGGGCAATGTAGAATGCTTGGTTCTTTCTCAATAAAAGGTATCTCATTTTGCGAAGGGAGACTGTTATTTTGATGCAAGCAACAACATTATCTACTGCAATAACTATGACTGTCGACCCTATGTAAGATTTATCCATAAGATACATTAACATCTCCATTTCAATTTTTTAAAATTATTTTTCAAGAAGTAATTTCAGCTGTCGAAGACAGGGTTACATGTTAGGGGAAAATAGAGCGTTTATGTACTACTGAGTTATCATTACCTAGTAATGAGTGTATCTACGTACTATTCTTCATATTTTACAGCCTACAAAGAGCTAATACAGCAATGGAGTCTATGGTTAAATAGATTTCGGTTATTATAAAAACAAGGATATGCAACGGTTGCCTCGAAGTTTTTTGAACAGACAGTTCAAAAGATGTAGAGGAGATCATGGTCACGAATAATAAAAAAAAAATACGTTTATCCTGGTGAGGTCATACAGTATGTCATTCTTCGTTAATTAAGGTTAAAGCGGAGTGCTACAATACTGGGAAAAGACCTCTAGGAAGGCCAAGAGAAACTTTCATATGGGAGATTTTGGAGGACACGGACCCTCTCATGGCCATGAAAAGAGCTGCTAACTATCATGCTGTTGTTTAAGATAAGGTATTACTGGGCAACTACCCTCTATTAATAGAGACAACTATGGAAGACCCTTCGAAGAATGAGAGTATCGGCAAAAGGAAGGATGGGCCACGCGCGGTGTAACTTTAGACTCCGAAGGCCTAGCAAACCTAATACCGTTGGTGCAGCACGTCTACAAGAAGGAAACAAGGAAAGTCGGATATTAAAGATGAAGAGACAGGCACACGTAAGTGGAACCAATATTACACTCACTAGAGGTCCCGTAGCCGCCAATCTAAGCTGCTATGCTCAGAGCCTGTGGGGCTCACTGAAGCAATGAATAAAACAGTCAGTGGAGTCCACCTGAAAGACAACATTGTTACAGCAGTCTATAAATATACGTGAGATTAACGAATTGTTTCCTCGTGGACGAGATTAAAATGAATGAAATATTCCCCTGAGACATAACAGTATGGAGAATACCAAGGAGTATTCCGAACAAGATAGTCTCTCCACAGTAGAAGGCGAGACGTTCGCCAGTGCTAGAACACGATGATGGCGGTCGTTCAGATGTGTATTCCAAGCACGAATGGAAAACAAACTAAATCCTTCGAAGAGAACGTGTTCATCATCGTCTGTAGTACTAAACAGAGCAACAGGTGGGACCGTAAGGTAACCGTTTGATTCTTGTTTCTCCTCTTCTTCCAGTGAAATTTATTATTATTGTACCGGGAGGTACACCTCTACGACGCAAGTTCAAATCTTGCTCCAATTGAAACTCCTCTACAGGAAAAACTCTGAACTTCAAAAACGGAATCAACTCAACTGTTTATCAGAAGATATCGCTGGGTGTGTTTGAATTGCTTTTGTTGATCAAGAAGTGTAGACATTCTCTAACAGATGTCTGTACAAAAAACTATGATAATGCACTCTGGTGCGAAGGAATGAACTTTCTTGGAGAAATTGTGTATGCATAAGTTTTGTCTTTACTAAATTTTGTTCTTTCACTTGAGGGTTGGCAATATTAAGCTTTCTTTCCACCTGTTTTGAATTTAACCAGTCCTAAATTTCTGTAATTAATTTCCCACCAATAAGGTGTTTCTTCATCGATTTGTGTGTAACTTTTGCTGTTAGCCAATAAACTTTTGTGGGCGGGTCTTAATCATTCATGAAAGGTCTCGAATTTTCCGCGAGGGTATAAAAACTGCTGATTTTCTTGTATCCGGGCCACTTCAATAACATCTAGCTTAGCGTGTGGATATGTAGCAGGGGGCGGGAAGCGCCTCTTTCTTCGGGCAACAGATCTTCAACAAGGTAATGGCCATTTAACATCTTTTCTTGCTAGTTCAGCAGTTTAACTCGCGGGGAAGGATGGAAACCTTTAATATGTAATCAACCTTTTTAAAATGTAAATCCCATTTTAGTCTATGTAAAAACAACAAATCTCTTTAACTGTAAAGCGGGGATAGAGAGTGCTTTACCCTCTCGAGTTCCCCTTCATTTTGAAGTTGAGGTGACTACGTTTTCATAACCGTTTCTTCTCTTCCTTAATGTATTAAAGTTTTCTCATACGAGTCACCTCCCTAGCTTGGAATTAGCCCCTGTGTAATCGGCCTAGCGCCACTTAGGTTTTAAAATGTGTATTTAGGAGTGCTAATTCACGCCTCCATCCCTTTTGCGTTTTGGGCCATCTAAATTAACCTAGTATTTGCCCACTGAGGCCCAGTAGATTGGGTACGAGATACCCCTGTTTCTTTATAAGTTGTGCCTTGATGGCAGTTTAGTGTAATAGTCTGTTATTGCCTTTATAGGCTCGAAAGATCGAGAGCGGGTCTACTCTTTATGGTGTTGTGGTAAAAGTGCCTTAGAGAGGCTTGAGATGTGAAGTTGGGAGCAAGTGCTCCATGTAATGAGGGGTTTTCTGCCCTTTGGTAATTTGTGGTTGTGAGCTGAGAGCTCAGACTTTGGGGCTCGTAGCCCAGAAATTGTAATATCCTCTTAACTTGTGCTTTCGTTTGTAAAGTTGCATTGTACACGATTTTTCTTTGTTATATCACCTAGTGAAAATTGTTAAATCTTGTTATCAGTTGAAAATATAACATTTATTTAAACTTTAAAATTCATCTTTCGGACTTGTAGTTAGACCCATTCCAGCCCGCACCTTCTTTCACCTCTGCTGATCCACCAAAACCTCGGAACAATTATTATTATTATTATTATTATTATTATTATTATTATTATTATTATTATTATTATTATTATTATTGAAAATGAAAACCTACAACCTGTTTTCCAGTCATTAACCGCGTCAGGGATGTAATGAATGTAACATATATAGGCTGTTATTACAATGGGGTCGCCACTCTCAAGGTGATTTATTAATGAGTGATAAATGCTATGAAATGATAATGGAGAGTGTTGCTGGAATGAAAGATGACAGGGAAAACCGGAGTACCCGGAGAAAAACCTGTCCCGCCACCGCTTTGTCCAGCACAAATTTCACATGGAGTCACCGGAATTTGAACCACGGTATCCAGCGGTGAGAGCCCGACGCGCTGCCGTCTGAGCCACGGAGGCTATTATTATTATTATTATTATTATTATTATTATTATTATTATTATTATTATTATTATTATCATCTTGATCCGACCGAATGTAGTATTACAGTTGGCTTGGTGGCAAATTATGATTAATGTATGTTTCTGGCAAGAGAAGGCAACCCTATGTGTTCTGGTTCCTGGATTACGTGCCAAGAGGTACCATATCAGACAGTGGCCGACTTACAAGTTGTGACTAAGGAGAGATGACAGCATTCCAAGCTGTGTTGTGGTAGGGAAGATCCCCCAGGCAAGGCCGCGGCCTCGCATGGCAGTGTTACGTCACTGACACAGCTGATCGTCCAACCATCCGGCTGGCCATTAGCCTACACAATCAATTAGTGTCACTAGTAACAAGCTTCCCAAGGTAACAAACCTACGGAGGTTGTCCCATAGCAGAAAGTACCAAATTATGCTGTTCGCAGGACTATTAGCTATGTAAATTACCTTGCGTGTGTCAGACTTGAAAAAAATGTTACAAGTTTTACGTGTCCGGATCCTTGGATGAATGATCAGCATACTGCTTTTCGGTACAGAGGCTCTCTGGTTTGATTCCCGGACGACTGGTGAGCTCGGGGAATGAGTGTTCGTGTTCCTTGTAATACCCTTCTCTTCATCTTCACACAACGAAATTCAACTTCAGTACCAACCATCACAGATACACACAATAGTGAATACATCCATCCACACAGGACTGGCGTCAGGAAAGGCATTCAGCCGCAAAACTGGGCCAAATCCATATGAAGTGCCGACCAAAAGAAAGAAGTCCGCGAAAAGGAAGAAGTTTGGTTTACGTCCTACTAACTATATTTACAGTTTTTGAAGACGTCGAGGTGCGGAAATGTAGTCCCGCAGGAGATCCATTACGTGCCAGTAAATATGCTGACACGAGGTTAACGTATTTGAGCACCTTCAAATGTCAGCGGACTGAGCCGGTATAGAACCCGCCAAGTTCAACTGAGAAGGCCAGAGCTCGACCCAGCTCGGAAGAGTTGGAAACTATATTTAGCGTACAATAAATATGTTGCACAGGTAACATTCAATAGCATGTCCGGCTTCTTGACTGAATGGTCAGCGTAGTCCTCTTGAGTTCAGAGGGCCCCGCATTCGATTCCCGGCCGGTTCGGAGATTTTATTTAACCTTTAATGGTTGATACCCTTGACTTGAAGACTTGAGTGTTTATACAGTCCCGAACATCCCTGCAACCCGCAAATCACACCCAATACCATCGTCGCTTATAGTCACACTAACACGCAATTTCCTACAAAAGGCAGATGCCACCCACCCTCGTCGGAGGTCTGCCTCAGAAGGTAGAAAAAAAACACACGAAATTATTATTATTATTATTATTATTATTATTATTATTATTATTATTATTATTATTATTATTATTATATTTTCGTTGCACCTGCGAAAGCCCCCATGTAAAATATTTCAGCTTACAACTTTGGCCGGTAGGGTTCTGTCATTTAAGGTTCAATATTGTGCGAGAATGTCAAAGAATTCTCGCTCCTTGTGAGCTTGTGTTCGGGAGACAGTGGGTCCGAACACCACTGTCGGTAACTCTGAAGATGGTTTTTCGCGGTTTCCCAATTCACACCACGCAAATGCCGGCTGGGGCTGTACCTTAAGGCCACGGCCGCTTCCTCCCAACTGCCAGCTCTT
This sequence comes from Anabrus simplex, assembly GCF_040414725.1. NCBI lineage: Eukaryota > Metazoa > Arthropoda > Insecta > Orthoptera > Tettigoniidae > Anabrus > Anabrus simplex. The sequence continues at coordinate 1,228,986,884 of NC_090265.1, read as the reverse complement.
TCCTATCCCATCGAGTCGGTGCGACGTAGAACCAATTATTTAAAGAATCTCGCTCTTGAGATATGTGCTGCGGGTCAGTATTTCTCCCACAAAATTATCACATAGCGGTATTTGCAGGCGCAACGACGATATTCAATTACATCAGAATATGGAATGCTTTACTGTTATTACTGTGTTATTTTTATGGCATACTATTATACTGTACACTGCCGAGCGGGGAGGCTGCGCAAGTTAATGCACTACGGCTATGGAGCAAAGTTCTACATTTGGGAGACACGTGGGTTCAAACCCCACCGTCGGCTGTCCTGAGAACGGTTTCCAGTAGTTTCCCATTTTCACTTCCAGGCAAGTGCCAGGAAATTTCCAATTCATAGGCCACAACGGATTACTTCCACCTCCTTACACAATTTCATTCACCATCATTAACTTTATCTTCATTAGCTCATCATCTGAGGTTGATGTCAGGAAGGGCATCCGGCCGTTAAACATGCCACATACTACTTTTTTTTCATCCCGCCTCATCTTCTACCCCGTATCAAGAAACGGGACTACGGTGTAGACAATCAACACCGTTATACTGCACTTCAACGCTCCACTGAAGCATAGGTGATTATATATTAATTATCTATAGTTACATTCTGACAAACACTGATTGTATAAGGGTCAGTCAATTGAAAACAGGATTTTATATGCAATTTTCGACTAGATCTTCTCCTTTACGTATTTTAACCGTATTGATCGGAATTGACGCTGTGCATTTTCTGACACAAAAAAGTGATAGACTGAAAATACCCAACACCATTAGTACACGTGTGACCAAACGTAAGGGGCATATAATTACATATTGCTTGGCTGGTTCAAGAGGCCAAATGATTGGAATAAAGTATTTAAATAGTTCATCAGTTCAGTCTAAAATCATAGTGTTGTCACTCAGTCGAAGCGACGGAGCATTCATACCAACATCACTCTGGATAGAAAAAAAAAACCGAGGAGGAGGATGAACCGTTCCAGTACCTTGGTAGTGGGGTAACAGTAGATAACAGATCGTCAGGAGAAATAACCATTACAGTACAGAAAAGGAGCACAGTTTTACCATCCAATGGGAAAGCTTTTCTGGGGTAAACAAGTCCCTTTTTAAGGTCAAAATTAGTAATCTACATGTGCTTCCTTGTACCAGTTACCATATACAGCATAGAAATCTACACACCAACCAAAAACGAGATACACATGAAACTGTAATTATGTAGTTCTTAACAATAATGCAGAAAAAGGAGGAACAAGACAAGAAATGAGGAAATACATGAAATGGAGATGGAAGAATCATTCAAGCAGGTCTCTGTGTTGAAACTACATAAAGAAGGTTTGGTCACCTACAGAAAATGAACTCAACAGTGAATAGCCATAATGTGGTTCGATAAAGAAGTAAAAGTTCTTTTTTCTAGTGGCTTTACGTCGCACCGATACAGATAGGTCTTATGGCGACGATGGGATAAAAAACATGCCTAGGAGTTGGAGGGAATCGGCCGTGGCCTTCATTAAAGTATAGCCCCAGCATTTGACTGATGTGAAAATGGCAAACAACGCAAAACCATCTTCAGGGCTGCCGACAGTGGGATTCGAACCCAGTATCTCCCGGATGCAAGCTCACAGCCGCACGCCCCTACCCACACAGCCAATTCGCCCGGTGAATTAACAGTCAAGAGACCAAGAGGTCGGCCAAGGAAGAAGAGATTGTTCGACCAGATCAATTAAGGCCTAGAATAACAAGGGTTGGAGTGGTAACATCTTAAGGACGAAAGTGTCTAATTGGACGGGAAGAAATGAGGTAGCCCTCACTCACCTCTCTTGGACAAATGAAGTTGGATGAGAATTACTATTATTATTATTATTATTATTATTATTATTATTATTATTATTATTATTATTATTATTATAAAGTAGATGGGTGTTAACAAGTAAGATAATAAACATTTGATTATGAAAGATTACAGCACGAGAGGAGATAGATCATTAATGATTCTTCCGTAGAAAAGTCCATTCAGTTTTTAAGTCAGGATGTTAAATATTCAGGAGACGGGGGTGGTTTTAAAGGATTCAGGTGTATGTCCACTAACATTGTGAATATAGTCTGAGATAAACTTATATAATGACTTCTTAAAAGTAAAATATATGCCCATAAACATTGAAAGATTACTTGCAATTTAATATACGGAATATTTCCTGGTAAAAAAGGAGATCCCGAATGCAAGCACGATCGAAAAGGATTATCGTATATATGTGTGTAGACTAGATAATAGAACGTCATCATCAATAGTAGGCGAATGAAAGGGTGCACTTCTCCGCTCTTTTACGAGTTTAAATTATAAAATTCACCACAGCCAGTTTTACGTTCAATACGAAGCATAGGGACGTAACATTTAAAAATCTCTCTTACGTTAGTCGCGGTTCGGAGAGTGATTACCTTGCAGAGGAGCCAGTCAATATATCACTATACCATCACGTCCCTGTACCCGTTTCTCTACAGGAACTTCGTCACTTCCCTAGAACTATGCAAAGTTATTGGTAAAGTTTATACTAAACAAATATATATTGAAGAGTTTTATTACGGAGGACTATAAACACGGAATGAAGTATACAACGCATCTCTGCAAGTGTCATCTGAATTTTTACGTTAAGAAATAGATGTTTTCATGTAGCTGTTGCTATATACCGCACTATTCGTTCATTATTTACGGGGATCAAACCTCTCCTGTGTCTTCAACGTTAAACTGCCCAATTTCTCGTACGTTCAGCATCTAAACCACTGAAACCGGAGGAGTTCTTTTTGTTGTTTTTATGGCTTATGATCTACATGTTAAACGTAATACTGAAACAGTACTGATTGTATTTTGTAGATGTCTTCAAACTTAAGTTTTTGGTAAATTATGTTTAGGGGTTACTGTAGTCACGTCCTAGTTCGCGAACCATGGGCAACGGCTGACGGGCCTAGTAAGTGGTCCTGAGAGTCGGGATACCAGTTGCTATGGAATGGGAGTGGGCATCTCGGACATATTCTGAGTCATGGCCCTCCTTGTCCTCAGGCGGCTAGGACTATACAATTCACCGGTGGTCCATAATCCGTTAGAGGAGACATCCTCACCTGGACTATGTGCAAGTAGGGTAGCATCCTGCTTCATGAATTTACAGAGCTCAGAACATTTTAAGCAAGCCTCGGACCTATGGGAGTAATGGAGTCTCATTCCCATTTGACAGGCGAGGGACCCCTTCGGAACAACTTGGCGAACGAAATGGAATTCGATGGAGAGCTATCAATATTAATAGGGCTTACGGAAGAAAGAAGGTAGAACTCGCTGAGTCAGCAGAGAGGATGCATCTGGATGTGCTAGGAGTAAGTGATATTCGGGTAAGGGGAGATAACGAGGAAGAGGTAGGAGATTATAAAGTGTACTTGACGTGTGTTAGAAAGGTAAGGGCAGAGTCTGGGGCAGGGCTCTTTATCAGAAATACCATTGCACGCAACATAGTCTCTGTTAGGCATGTAAATGAGCGAATGATGTAGGTAGATTTGTCACTTGGAGGAATTAGGACACGATGAGGAGATAAAGGCTAATTTAGGAATGAACTCGATGGATGACGCTGTACGCATAAACCAGCTTCGGTTGTGGGGTCACGTGAGGCGAATGGAGGTGGGTGGGTTACTTAGGAGAATAATGGACTCTTCTATAGAGGGTAAGAGAAGTAGAGGGAGACCAAGACGACGATGGTTAGACTCGGTTTCTAACGATTTAAAGATAAGAGGTATATAACGAAATGAGGCCACAACACTAGTTGCAAATCGAGGATTGTGGCAACGTTTAGTAAATTCACAGAGGCTTGCAGACTCGACGCTGAAAGGCATAACAGTCTATAACGATAACGTATGTATGTATGTATGTATGTATGTATGTATGTATGTATATTTTTAATTACAACTAAAATATGAAACAGAAGTTTATAAATGTACATTTAATATTGAATAAGAAAGACTGGAAAACACAAATATGCTGAAACTTTTAAGGTTACACTACTAGCGTTTTCTCAACTCAGCGTACCAAACTTCGGAAAATCAAACTGTGAAAAATGAGATGTTAAGGCACACGAAAACACTATGTGTTGATCATAATCCTCATCCAGATAAGATTGTTTAAACATTCATTCGGGTTCTGCGAATGTTTGAGAGTGCAGCCAACAGCAAGAATATAACTCTTTATTTCGTATGAGGTGTGTTCAGAAACTCTAAGAGAGGAATTTCAAGAGTCACGTTAACAAATTCATTTTAATGCACTCTTGATGTGTTCCATAGAATAAAACTTTGGAAAATGATGTACAAATAAGGCATCCAAACAAATTCGATCATTTTGTCCTTGAATTCGGTTATGTAGGGAGGGTAGTATTAATCGTACGAGTTCTAAATAAGCCGTACGCCTAGTGCTTATGAAACTCTCCCTGCAGAACCGTTGAGCGGACTGCATCAGCTACTGTACATTCGACTGTATTGCAATATCGCTACACAAAAATCCGAGTTCTAGTCATACAAAATAGGAAACCACCGAAAACCATTTTCAGGGCTGTCAACGGCGGGGTTAAAGCCCACTCCCTTCCGTAAGCAAGCTTACTGCTACAATATCAGAGCTGCGTAGTCAACTCGCTCAGGGGCGACATTACAACATAACTTGTAACAAACAGGAGTACATCCTTCCTGTTTGCATTTCGCCCGTCTTTGTTGAGATATCGACTGAGCTTCCAACCCTCTTTATCTCTGACTAAGGCAGTGTTTCCAATTACCTCCAGCGTAAACACAACCCTTGGCTCCTCACACGAGCTTACTACAGCTGCCAGCCTGTCCTCCTCCCTACGCAGTCGCGGATTAAGCTGCTAGAGATTCTCTCTCTTTTCCCTCAAAGCTACACGAAAATCCACTCGTCCAGTGAATCTCTTTCGACGTCCTGCACAATCTTTATGATATCAACGGAAGTTCATCAAACCGGAACGTGACATCTGACAGTTGAAGACTGAAGTAGAAGTAGTATGGAGCAGCTAAAATATAATGGAACATACATTTCGAAAGCGTCGATGTAAGCATGAACATGTCATTTTCATAGCGGAGAATCAGAAAACATTCTCACGGACAACAGTCATATAGTCGTGCATTTACCTCCGACTACGGACTGAATTGTTTTCCCGTATACTTCAGTTTCCCTTTATATAATAACCAAAACGATCTGTGCCTCCTGAACACGGATAAGAATGCCCTCAAAGTCCACATCATAATACTGATAGCAACTTATACTGGGTAAGTAAGCTGCACATTTTCTCCCTAATTAAGGACATCCCACGTCGTAAAGTGAATTACTTTATAAAACTCTGTAAATTTTCATATGCCTGTAATAATACGCTTCCAACAGAAATTAAATGATTATATAGCCAGTATAATTTGGGCTTTAATAGGCTAAAAGTTTGATCGTATTACAAAAGGGTTGTTCAATTGAAACAGACTGATTTCTAATAACTTAATCCAATATTAGACAATATGCACTACATATAAACGACAGCGTATTGATAATTTGGAAGAGTCTATAGAAGAGTTCATGCAACTAACACAACGCTGTTTGCTGATTGAACCAATCTTCCACATCATCATAAGGCTCCAGCGTGTTGACGGGAGTTACCGTAAAGCACAAGCACTTTTCGGGACAATTTTCCCGGTCCATGAACCTCCTTTGCAAATGAATTTATTCATGCAATGCTGTATTTGTTTGGAAGTATCCATTAAACACGAATGTCGCTTCAACTTCAATTGCTTCAACTTCTTCCACAACTTAACGGAAGCATGTCTCACACAGGCCACATTCTGAGCTGTGCTACCACTTCTTGGCTGTCCTGTCACTTATTTTTTTTTTTTTTTTGCTAGTTGCTTTACGTCGCACCGACACAGATAGGTCTTATGGCGACGAGGTGACAGGATTGGGCTGGGAGTGGGAAGGAAGCGGCCGTGGCCTTAAGGTACAGCCCCAGCATTTGCCTGGCGTGAAAACGGGAAACCACGGAAAACCATCTTCAGGGCTGTCGACAGTGGGATTCGAACCAACTATCTCCCGGATGCAAGCTCACAACCACGCGCCGCTAACCGCACGGCCAACTCGCCCAGTGCCTGTAAAATTGAAACTGAATTTGATGTTGGCATTTCATGGTAATGAATCTTCATGACAGAATTTTAATAATCAATATGCACTCCCTTATTTATAATCAGCTGACTGAGCTTGTTGGCCATGCGGTTAGGGTGGCGCAGCTCTGAGCTTGCATCCCTCGGGAGGCGGGGGTTGTACAAAAAAAAACACGGTATCACCTGCCAGTCGTAAGAGGCTAAAAGACTAAGGACTAAAAGTGAAACTAGGGGCTCAACTTGGGAGCGTGGGTTGACAAGCATGTGGGCCCTTAGCCGAGTCCTGGCATTGCTTCCACTTGTGTCACGCTCCTCACTTTCATCTATCCTATCTGAGCTTCCTTGGTCATCTCTTGTTCATTTCAGACCCGACCAGATTAGGTTTGCGAAACCTAGGGAGTCTCATTTTCACGCCCTTCGCGGTCCTTGTCTTTCACGCAAGGGGACAGGTTTCTTTGCCCCTACTTGCACCATACCTGTCCTCTTTTCACATTATTTATTATTATTATTGTTATTATTATTATTATTATTATTATTATTATTATTATTATTATTATTATTATTATTATTATTATTATTATTATTATTATTATTGTGTACAACGGTCAGAAATCATTACTTGCGCTTACATAGATTCCATTTCAGTCGGGCACAGACAATATTAGGAACAATATATCCTACGATAAGAATACAAATACATGATGTGTACCTTTCCACATTCCACCGCCGTAGAGTGCGTGACTTTATTCTAAATTCAATAAGAATGTTAATAGTTCGTATGCAAATATACGCATTTTTGTTCTAACAGACAGAAGTTTATCTATATACACGTTTTAAATTGAAAACCATTACAGCACTGATAAAACAAACGAATAAGAAATTTAGATTATTCAGGGACTTAGTGCTCAATTCGTATCCGCCGCCTCGCACAAGTACTCCTCTTGAGTAGTTCAGTTGTAACTTATCAGTTTGTGTGTTATTGGTGCCTCTGATAATCTAGTAATAGCTAGTGTTTTTTAAAAGTTTTGTTTTCTTTTTGCTAGTGGTTTAACGTCGCACTAACACATCGAAGGTTTTCGGCGATGCAAGAATGGGAAAAGGCTCAGATTTCGAAGGTAGCGGCCGTGGCTATTTTTTAAGGTACAGTCCCAGCATTCGTCTGGTGTAAAAATGGGAAACCACGGAAAACTATCTCAAGACTGCCGGCAGTGTAATTCGAACCCGCCATCTCCTGAATGCAAACTCACAACTACGCGATCCTAACCGTACGGCATACTCACTCGGCAATAGCTAGTGTTTTATAGTATATTTCAGGATAATCTTCTCGAAGTATGCAAGTAAGTGTAATTTGATATTGCGTAGTGCAGTGCAGAGTGAGGTAACGAATGTTTTCAAAACAGTCAGTAGCACAATGTTGTGTTCATGATGAGTCTCAAACTCTCTGGGGTAGAGAGCAGATTTTAAAATTTTTCGGAACGAAATGTCGCACAACTATGACTAGGATAACCCCTAACCCCTTGGTTACTTGCTTGCCATCTGCGGTAGACTCTAAATAATATGATATTGGTGTCAGCTCCTGGATACCAATACAACATTCCGGAAGTGAAGTGTTAACGTCCACCTGACACACTTCATGGAAACCTGTTAATCCAAGGGAACGAGACGATGAATATCCTGTCATCGTTACTGTCCACAGACAGCAATGAAGAAAGAGGTAACTTTCCAGTAAGAACTCTCGATTCAATCATGTTACAAGAGAAAATTATTTTAATTCTTAAGGAATGCATTACCGGTAATATAAGGATCTATCACGGGCTCAAGCGTCTGAATCATACTTTACAGGTCATTTCGTACTTCCTGGATGGACGAATTCATACATAGATTTAGAGGACGCTGCCGTAATTGAGCATAGATCTACAGTAGGTAGAAAGATATAGTCTATCACTTCAAGGAATGGGTGCTACGTGGCATCCAATTTCGGAGAAAAATAGGGATTAAAATGTCCGGTTTTTTATAAGCACGTACGAGCAATTTCATTATCCGAGTTTCATCCAAGAAGGTACAATGTATAGAGCAAATTATCTTGAGTACAATATTCTTGTCATAGGACTGAGTTCTACGGTCAAATATTTTGAATTTAAACGTTTATTTTTGTATAGAACATTTATTTAAAATACTTTAATTCACTAAAATGTATAATAATATTTTTCACTGAAGTTATTGACAAATTAAACATTTCTGAAATCTTTATTTTTTATTATTTACTTATTTTATTCGTCTATTTACTTTTACAGGGGATTTAACTTTGTACAGACACACACAGATTTTCGGTGAGGTAGAATAAGGCAGTAAGAACTAGATTAGAATGGTCGTTAATTTTCCCGCCTTTCATGATACATTTTCTTGCTTCATTTATTTTAAGACAGAGAGGGTCAGTGCTTAGTCTCTCTTGAAAGAGCTACACCATGAAAGAAGTATTCAGAACATATTTCCGCGAGGGGAATGGTAATGAGGAATAAGGCTAAGATTATTCAGTTGAGAAACATTACCATTAATTATCTGTGCTATGCAGTGCCATACTTCGCTTCCTACTAAGATGTTGCCAGGACTTACTAACCCCTAATATTCACTTAATTTGTTAGAAGCAGCAGCTGTCATTTGGAATCCTTGGCACTCGAAATGCAGTGTAACAAATGAAATGGTACACAGTAGGTTCCTCAGATATTCTTAGTATAAAATAACAGGAATTACCCGAAATATTACAACTATCTCAAAATGCCGGAAGCATTTCGTTGTAAGCCAGCAGGAAAAATGTAATAGACCATCTGATATAATTTATAAATTGTTCAATAACCTTGTTTATAGTCAATATTTGATCTGAAAATGTAATTTACAAGTTCCTCCGTCTTCTCTGTGGCTGAAATTCATATTATTTCAATTAACACTGTGTAAACCTAAGCATCATAAACACCTACCTTTATTGTGTTTAGGAGTGTACAATGATTAATTATTAATGTGTTGTGGGGGATATTGGCATACCATCTTGCAAGTCTGTAATATTACATAGGACTGTTTACTCAGCTTCGTACTGGAAGTTTTATGCATTACCCTTTTTTCCGGTCTTCATCTACAGCACTGACATGCATATGTTACTTTACTGTTCAGTTAGAACTGGGAATATTAATCTTAAAAGGTTGTAATATCATTTGCTAACATATGACTATCGCCTGGTCTTCGGGACACATTTTCGAACTCTAATAAATGGTGCCACATCCGAGAAACAACTGATCGACAAACATTAAGCCATCTGGCCACTCCAGCTCCATTCATTCATTCATTCATTCATTTATTCATTCATTCGCCCTTTAAGGGAGAGTCGTCCAGGCGTCTATTCTGTGAACGTGATGCTGTAGTTGGACGAATACGGCAGTTCACACTACGTACAGATACTCCCATACATATTCGGTCACACTGAATTTTGACGCATTTTTATTGGATAGTTATTCTTACACTATAATAACGTATAATGCAACGAAACATATAGGAAAACACAATAACACGTTCCACAAACATTGTGATGTAGGTCAAACCCTTCTGACAGTCATTAGTACGTTATCCGTTGTACATTAAATAAAAGCAATAATTCCAGTGCCGCCTCAAAAATATTCAGCCACCACATAAAAAGCAACACAAATTCGCATAACTGACAACCCTCTTACACATTCAGTACTTTCTAGGTCCATTTTGATGACTTATGACCTCTTCTAGTCGATTCGGAATACTAGCGATAACTTTCTTGATATAATCAGGGCTTAATGCCGCCCATTCTTGTAGCAGTCTACTCTTCAAGTCTGTGAGGAAACTTGGCGGCCGCAATTGCAGAGCTGCCTTCATTTGACTCAACACATTTTCGATGGGTTTCAGGTCGGGAGATTGTGGTGGAGTCTCCAAAACCTTCGGACAATTGTACAGCAGCCAGTCCCTGACAAGGTACGGCTTGTGCTTCGGGTCGTTATCTCGGTAGAACTTGAAAGTACGCTCTATACCAAACTGTTTTTGAGGATAGTCAAATAGCCCTCTTTTGTCAAAGTATGTTCAGTGAAACTCAGTGCACTAAACTCACTCGATGCAACATCCCCACGCTATTGCACTTCCTCCACCATGTTTTACCGTTGCTTGTAAATTGGTTATTTTCAGTTCCTCGTTACTTTTCCGCCACAACAATTGCTCTCAATCGGACATGAAAACACTCATCAACACCGGGCGAGTTGGCCGTGCGGTTAGGGTCACGCAGCTGTAAGCTTACATCCCGGAGATGGTGGGTTCGAATCCCACTGTCGGCAGCCCTGAAGATGGTTTTCTGTGGTTTCCCATTTTCACACCATGCAAATGCCGGGGCTGTACCTTACTTAAGGCCACGGCTACTTCCTTTCCACTCCTAGCCCTTTCCTATCCCATAGTCGCCATAAGACCTATCTGTGTCGGTGCGACTTAAAGCCAATCGTTAAAAAAACATTCATCAACAAATAACACATCCTCCCACCCAGCACTGGATTTGCTTACATGGGTTTTTGCGAATTCTAGCCGCTTGTTTTTATATACCGCATACATGTATGGTTTCCTCCTAGCTCTTCTCCCAAAGAACCCATTCCTTCGCAGTGCTCTTCGCACGGTTTCAGTACCTACTTTATTTCCACATTCCTCTAAAAGAGCTGCTGCCAGTTTCTGGGCACTAATGTTTACATTCCAAAGCACAAATCGCACCTTTCGTTCGTCAGCATTCTTGGCCTGCCTGTCTGGGGAACGGAATCAATTCTATCTTCATTTTTGAATCGTCTTATACTTCCAACTGTTGTTCTACTTATGTTATGCATCTGCGATATCTTTCTATGCGATTTATCTCGAGCGTGATGGAATATCACGAGCTGGAGTTCTTCAAACGTGATATTGTGTTGTCTTTTGTGCCCTTTTGATACGAGTCCTCAACACTGCAGCAAATGACTTCGGCACGACGTGTCTTATGGCACCGCACTACTGAATTGAACGTTTTGCAACGCTATCTGCCCTGTCGCTGTCAACGAACACAGAGGCAATCCCGGCCTTTTCGGGTGACCGAATATATTTGAGGCGTGTCATTTTACCCATGTGCGCAATGTACTTTGTTTACAGCATACTGTACATGAATGCCCCGTGGTTTCTCTTCGGCATAAACAACCACTTGTAGTTCCATTACTTGGACGCATTTGGTTTCACATTCTGCTCATGGTTGCGTTATTGTCATCACCTTTTTTTCGGATTTTATTAGTGGCCGAATATTTATGGGAGTGACTGTACACCGGCTGAGGAAGGGCACTGACGGCATCCCTTCCATGGTTGTACGAAGATCGGCATGCATCTGCCGGGCAGAATACGGTTATAGTATCATGTGATAACACTTTACTATCACCTGGTCATATTACGTCGTCAAATGGACACAGGGGAAATAATTTCCATCTGTTACTTTCAATTTGGACACTACTGTAGTTGTAGGTATAGCTGAAGTATCATTAGCATATTAACTAACGTGCATACACCAATTACCTTGTTTTTAATTACTGACAATGAATTCATATCTGTCAGAAACGAAATAAATAAGTCGGGAATACAGCAAAATAATGGACAGGTAAACTGAATGTGAATTACAAGTTTTAAATTCCAATGACTGAGATCCTAGTCCGTTTCGGTAAATTATTACTCTGTTAAAGAGCTTTCGCAACCTTTTACCAATGGTTTATCATCATCTTAAAAGTTATCTTCTTTTCCCCCAGGAAATACCGTGAAACCTATCTAAACCGGATTTGCTAGGAACCGCAAACTATTTCCGTTTTGTAGGGTGGTTCCGTTTTATGAAAGGTTAACCAATATGTTAAGCTTAAAATGTTTATTTCAATCCGTGTGTCGAAAAATAGAATTTGGAGAATTTTCTTTGAAACGAACAAATGTTACATTGCATGTACGTAGGGTACTGTACAAGTTTTATGTAAATATCTTTCTACACCTTCTTCCTTTCTGGTTAGTGTATCGTAGACTTGTATTTTTTCCACAGTGAAATAAACCTTGGAAGAGATTTCACTGGCTGTTTCTGATTTCCATTTTCTTCTAAGAGCTTAACTTTTCATTACGGGATAATTTGTTTCTTCCTTGTCATATTCACTAAAAAACTGAAGAACAAGTATACCTCAACACCACCCGGGCTACAGAACAAGCGTGCTTTTTAACTGATAAGAAAACAGGGCAACTGCCTTGAAAGTGCTTTACTATGGTTAGACACCTTCTTTTGTCAGGAAGTCCAGCATTCCAGCGCCGGGGAGGAGGGCACGTAGTGACAAATTCATCAAGATAAACGCGATCACATTATTGGCTCCCACAAATGTTCTAAGCCGCTAAATTAATTATAGCATAAAATCAACAACAATAACAACATGGTAGAATTCCTAGCTTGCTGTTTCTATTGTACGTATTATATGTAACATGACAATGACAGGAGTTTCGTTTGATTCCGAGATTATTCTCTCGCAGGACTGGAAATATCAGTCAGTTTTCGACTTGGACAGGTTCGGTTCCAGGCTGCGTGAGTCATAAGCTTAGGGACCATAGGATAAGTCCGTTTAAGGAAGGTTTCGGCTTTATTTGGGGTACTTTTTATACAGGTCTTACTGTATTAAGACATTGGAAAGGTTAACTGTATTCTGCCACTAGGAAATTAAGTACTGTAAATTCATGTCTATGATGATTAACATGAGTTATTTTAAGAGGCAGAATGATTTCGGTCATCAGTTCCAAAAGCGTAGATAGTTCAAATGCAAAAAAAATCTAGTAATATTTCGGGGATGGGTAGGAGGATTGTTCACCACTCATCCCCCCAGTGGCGACAGTCCTGATCACCAGCACAAGTCTTTTGTGCTGGACAGACACGCAGCAGAGATGACGCAGAGCACCGTTATGTGGCGCTGCACGTCGTGACTCGCACAGTCCAAGCTCCAAGTGAGACAGCATCATATTCCATTTTATGCAAGAACAAAACGAAGCTTTGTTTTTGCTACAAGGCAGAGGCCACCTGGGGGATAAGACGCTAGCTCCATTGTTCCGCAAACGTGAAACAAGTTGTTTTATCCTTATTCAAATAAAGTGAAGCTTCTTCTCCAAGGACCGGCGGAAGTCATCAAAGAACAAAGCAACAACTGTCCAATTCTCACCTTTCATTAATAATACACGTGAAGAACCGTACACTATGGACTGTACAACCCTGTTCAGTAGCGTTCAGTTAGATGAGGCATACGTAGGACAGAAATCTCACCCTTCCCAAACAAAATGTCTTATAGGTTCTACGACACAGATTCTGAACTTTTGAAAATAAATGAGATAAGCATTCGATGTTTCATGATCATTTCATACTTTTCCCTAGGTAGTATGGCTAAGCTAAACTGAATCTAGGTGCAGCAAACTGGCAGCGAGCTCACATTTGTGATCAATGGTATTTTGTAGGAAACAAGTCAGCTCCTAGACGAAACTATCTGTACTACATCTGCCTGCTTTTAGACCGACTTACTATACGGGAGTGAAAGCTGGGTGGACTCAGCAACTTGGAAGTAATGGACATGAAAGTAGCAAGAATGATCGCTGGTACAAACACGTGGGAACAGTGTCAGAAGGGTATTCGAATTGAGGAGATCAAGGGCTAAGTTAGGAATGAAGTCGATTGATGAAGCTGTACGCATAAGCCAGCCTCGGTGGTGGTGGTGGTGGTGGGTTCGTGTAAAGCGAAAGAAGGAGGAAAGGTTACAAAGTAAAATAATGGAGTAGGTTAAGGATAGTAAGAGAAGCAGAGGGAGACCAAGAAGACGATGGATAGACTCTTGACGATGAGAAGTATGGAACAAAAGGAGGCCAGAGAGGTAGTTAAAAACAGAGGATTGTGGAGGCGTTAAGTAATTTCACAGAGGCTTGTAGACCGAACGCTGAACGACGTAGCAGTCAATATGAAGATGTATGTATGTATGTATGTATGTATTCTTCTTAGCCTTCTAAATAGTGTTTTCTCTTTTTGTAGTGGGCCTTAGCTTAGACTGTAACGGAGACAAATAATTTTGTATACTTACGATCTCAATCTACACAGCAATTGGCAGTATCTCTCTCTCTGCCCAGTCTGTCACAAATAATTTCCCGTCTCCTTCCCCTTTCGTCCGTGCTCTGCTTCAGTGGCTTATCTGATCAGTCATTGAACTTCAAGTAAGCCAGCTAGCTAGCTTTGCTTTCTTTTCCAGGTGCCAAATAGATTGAGCTTTTTCATTTTTTAATATTGGTTCTTTACTATAAAAATTGACTCATTGAAACTTTGAATTATAAAATACCGATCTGTAGGCACCCATAGTTGTGACGAAACTCTACCAAACCAAATTCTTGTATGAAGAATTACACCCCCCTCATTACAATTAATGATCGGATACAGATGAAGCATAATGACGGTCAAGTAGCTTCATCTTTGTTTTACGTCGTACCGACACAGACAGTTCTTGTGGCGACGACAAGAAAGAGCAGGGCAAAAAGTAACCATGACCTTAATTAATTTACAGCCCCAGAATTCGCCTGGTGTATAAAACGGAAAATCATGGGAAACAATCTTCAGGGGACAGTAGGGTTTGAACCCACGATTCACCCCACTGCAAGCTCCCTGCTACGTGACAAAAACCGCGTAGCCAACTCGTCTGTAATAAAACCACAACATTCTAATGTATGAGAGGTCGGTTTGGAAATACAAAAGTACAAGCATGTAAAATAAGAACTAATCTTCATTTCATAAACGTAAACGAGAAATTATTCTAGAAGTAGTTTTTCACCAATTTAGTATATATTTTATTTTGTGGGGATGGGATAAATATCTAGAAATTTCAATACTTTACTCTGTTTTGCATATTCTTCTTTCCTATGCGTACTCTCATACAGTCTCCAACTGAGAAGTCGAGGAAGGTTGTGTAGTATCGCTAACATTCTACTCCCTCCCCACTTCAATAAAGTCGCGTGAACCACTGTCCTAGTTTCGTAGCAAGTCGACATAAAATGACCGGTGGAATACATTCTGAAGTTATCGTATCTGGAGGTGTTTCAGTTGTTAGATCTACTCGAAAAACTGGCATCTTCATTGAGAGAGGATGTCCACTGTATTCCGCGGTGAAACGTCAGCTGTTATTTGACATTGGCTAACAGCCCGAAAATTACATTTAGGGACTTAGTAACTGTTTGTGAAAAGTTTCATTTACTTAAGTCCTAATGTAAGTTCTGGTGTCTGCATCACCCGGCTGCTCCGGTAGCCTAAGGCTTAATTAACTATCTTCTCGTGTATAAGATAGGGGGTCCTCCTGAAGATGATATCGGCTGAGTGGAGGGATGGCCAGAGAGAAGGCGTAACCTTCTAGGTGGCCCGCCCCTCCCCTTCGGGGAGGGGAATGAAAACATCCCCCTTGAGTGGAGGGAGATAACTGGAAAATCTACAGTTGCTATGCCGTCCATGTTGGTACGTGAATGAACCATGGTTTACTCATTATGTCCTTGCATTCTAATCAACCTATATTCTCACCCTTGTTATGTTTGTTAAAAGAAACTCTACAGGAGTAGATAAAAATTAACGCATTTTACTCCTGATACGTGTATTAGTACGAGGAAATAATGGCATAACCTTGCAGGGAATTTCATTTTCATAAATTTCCTACAACGGGACAGAAGAAGAAATACTTGGCAGTTCACAGGAAAAGAATGTCCTCGATTGTCTTTAAAAATGGTACAGGTTGTTCGCATTCAACTGTCAGTTACCTCAACGCACTCTCTCTCTCTTCGCGCAAGAATAGTCTAGGAATCTGGAAAGGCTTCTTCCTCATCAAACATGCATGAGGAGAGCTGTCGCTTACGGCAGATCTCTCGCGAGATTTAGTCCACAACATTGTTTCCATGCTCCCCTGCTGTGGTAATTCCTGTTGCACATGTTATGTTACATTTTGCACAAGATGACATTTCCCTGAGGGATGATACATTGTGTGGTTTTGTCAGTTATTATTTTGCATTGCACCGCATTCCAATGTTTATGTTGTCAATGTCACTGCGTTTTTCGTTACATATCCTGTTTTAATTTGAACAAAATTCATGCATAAAATATTTGTAATTTCACTGGCGATGAGCCAATTTTCTATCTCCTCTCTACAATCTGCTACATGTGTATGATTTCTGCATTCGGTTCTGACCTTCGATATATGTTACACTAATATAAAAAAGAAAGGCACATAAACTTGGCCATTTTTTTAAAGAATTCAATATTGCATTTACAATAAATAACAAAGCAATCAATATATCATTCAACCTAGAAGTTCACATATACTCTGTACAAAATTAACCACCGAGCGAGTTGGCCGTGCAGTTAGGGGTGCACGGCTGTGTGCTTGCATTCGGGAGATAGTGGGTTCGAACCTCACTGCGGACAGCTCTTACGATGGTTTTCCGTGGTTGCCGTTTTCACACCAAGAAAATGTTGGGGCTATACCTTAATTAAGCCCACGGCCACTTCCTTCACATTCCTAACCCTTCCCTATCCATCGTCGCCATAAGACCATCTGTGTTGAAGCGACGTAAAGCATCTTGTAAAGAAAATATATATATATAACTAACCACTCCTACCCCATACAGGAAGCTGTTATTGTTAGAATCTTCCATGGTCTAGAACGAAGGAAAGGTCTATGTTTTGAGGATCAGCGGTAAGGAGTACAAAGATATGAATAAAATATTGCCTGAAGCGAGAGAATGTAGCAGGATTAGAAAGTCGCATTTCCGAACCGTCCGGCATCACTAAGGCACTCGCATACGAAGGAAGGTCTCAGCATCTTCATAATAATGATAGCAATAACTAATCTATGCTACATATTAATATATCGTACAAATAATCATAAACACGAATACATAGCAAATTTGACGACCAGCTTAATTACAACTGAAGAGTAATCGAGTTTATTACTCTTACAGCGAGCGAGTTAGATGACAGCTACTGCCATATAGGAATAAGTTTCGCAACAAATAAAACAATCTTTCCATTAAATATTTCAAGCTTCACAATGTTGGGAACTGAATGTGGGATTTGGTAAAAACGGGAACATGAGACCAGTGAATCCGTACGTGTTTCTGTCCTATTGTCTGCAAGTGAAAAATATATCCTACATTGTATGTGAGATGAAATTAGACGACATTTATTTTCACGACCAAATGTCCTTCGTGTCGCCAACCTCGGCTGAGGAGCTGATGAAGATGAAATTAATGTAAATGAAATTGTGTAAAGAAGTGAAAGGAATTGGCTGAGGCCTATGAATAGGAAATGTTCCGGCATATGCCCGGAGTTGAAAATGGGAACCATTCTCAGGACAGTCGACGGTGGGGTTCGAATCAACTAGTCTTCGAAATGCAGAGCTTGGCTCCATAACCGCAGCGCGTAGAACATGTGCGCTCTGTATTAATTGTATTCAAGGCGCTGGCCTTCTGACCCCAACTTGGCAGGTTCGATCATGGCTCAGTCCGGCGGTACTCGAAGGGCTCAAATACGTTAACCTCGTATCTGAAGATTTACGGGCACGTAAACACTCCTGCGGGGCTAAATTCCGGCACCTCGGCGTCTCGTATTCAAAGAGCAATTCCTCCAAGGGGAGGAAATCTTTTTTTCCTATTTGCTTAACGTCGCACCGACACAGATAGGTCTTATGGCGACGGTAGGATAGGAAAGGCCGAGGAATGGGAAAAAAGCGGCCGTGGCCTTAAGGTACAGCCCCAGCATTTGCCTGGTGTCAAAATGGGAAACCACGGAAAACCATCTTCAGGGCTGCCGACAGTGGGATTCGAACCCACAATCTCCCGATTACTGGATACTGGCCGCATTTAAGCGACTACAGCTATCGAGCTCGGTAGGGGAGGAAATCAAAATCCAGAAATTTGTCGATGATATTGTTATTTTGTACGAGTCTGTAGAAGATTTGGAGAAATTGCTGAATGCAATGGACATTATCTTGGTGAAGGAGTGCAAGATTAAAATACACAAAACACAAAAACAAACTTAATGCTATTCGTTTTAGGTCGCACCGACACAGATAGGTCTTATGGCGACGATGGGATAGGAAAGGCCTAGGAACGGGAAGGAAGCGGCCGTGGCCTTAATTAAGGTACAGCCCCAGCATTTGCCTGGTGTGAAATAGGAAACCACGGAAAACCATCTTCAGTGGGGTTCGGACCCACTATCTCCCGGATGCAAGCTCACAGCTGTGCGCTCCTAACCGCACGGCCAACTCATCCGGTATACACTTAATGGACTGCAGTCGAACGGAATTAGGTGATACAGGCAATATTAGATTAGAAAATGAAGTTTTGGAGGAAGTGGATGAATGCTGTTACTTGGGTAGCATAATAACTAACGATGACAGAAGTGAGGAATATAGAAAGAGCAGATCAGCACAAGCAAGGAAGGATTTTCTTAACAAAATAAATTTCCTCATTTCGAACATTGATACAGGAATCAGAAAGATGTTTTGAAGACTTTCGTTTGGAGCGTGGCATTGCATGGAAGTGAAACGTACACAGTAACTAGCTCAGAAAGAAAGAAAGAAAGAAAGAAAGAAAGAAAGAAAGGAGAATATACTTTGAAATGTGGTGTTACAGAAAACGGTGAATTGGGTAGATCGAATCACGAATGAAGAGATACGGAATCGAATTAGTGAGGGGAGAACGATTTGGCGAAATTTTACTAGAAAAAGAGATAGAATGATAGGATACGTCGTAAGACACCCGGGAATTGTTCAGATGGTTTTTGAGGGAAGTTTAGGCGGTATGAACGGTAGGGGTAGGTAGACCAAGGCATGAATTTGAAAAAAAGATTTGAGTAGATGTAGGATGTGTTAGTTGCGTGGAAATGACAACTTAAGCGCACGATAGGGTGGCATCGACCTTGCATCAAATTAGTCTATGGACTGATTACCTAAACAACAACAACAACAACAACAACAACGATAAGTGAAAAATTCTATACTATAACGTAAACTAGCATCCATATGATTCAATATATGCATACGTGTCTATTTAAACTGATTCCGACACCGGTAACAGCAGGCAGAGTTGTTTAATATGAAAATCATCTCATCCCGATATCGGACATTTCAATGTGCAACGACCAGGTATGTAAGTAAATATAGTACACTACAGATAGGCCAAGTTAGGTTTACCCCACTTACCATGTACGTTCAATAACGGGGTTCGAAAGAGTCTGCGTATATCAACTCACCTGAAAGAAAAAGGAATTATGATTAGAAACGGCAAGTATAAAATACATTAAGAATTATGAACAAGAAAACGTTACACTCGTAAGCATTGACATTAACGAGGGAAATAAGAAAAGGCCGTTGAAAGAGTACAGGGAATAACATTTAATCAAAAATGATCTGATCAAATCTATTCCACTTACAGGGGCTGTCTCCATTCAGAAAACGAAAACCACCCACCAAAAATACAGCATTTATTTTTCTAAGGTGGACATTATATTTTCATTCAGTTTATATTAAGAAAGTCTTCATTTCTAGTTGCGTTACCAGGCTTGTTTCGTCCATCATTCATTCATTCATCATTCATTCATTCATTCATTCATTCATTCTCCTTCAGGTCAGCATGATAGTTCCCTCTGTCGATCAGTGTCAGCCTCCAGATATCAAGATCCTGCTTCAAACCCAGAAGTGGGTTTTGATGGGTGAAAAGAAGTGCGTGCGAACTAAATTGTCGTACGTTGTCAGTATGTAAGACATTTAGTGTTTACTCGATAAACTTAATTGAAATCTCAGGCACAGGTCACCCAACAAACAATACCCGGTACAATAAAAACATATTAAAAGTTCAAACATGAATATCATTCATGTTATGTTCAGTTTTTCCTGTAAAGAGTTCATGTATGGCACTAAAATTGAGCTTATTAACAATTATCAAATGCTGTTGTGCCTTCATAGTCCAGACGCCTTTCATGGGTCTCAAGTTGTTGTGCAAAGTTGAAACAGTATGGGTCCGCTTATATCAAAACAATTGTCACTACGCATGCAACGGCAATGATTATATTCGTATCTGAAGATCAAGCCTGCCAGGTTAAACTGAAATTTCTTTGTATTGGATGCGAAGGCCTTGCATATGTGTTGGCACTATAAGCTCAATCGGCAGATTGATTTAACCGGTTTTATGTTAGGACATTTTTTTAAATAAGGTGAAGAAGAGAATATTAATGAATTCTCGAAATATGTACTTATATATATTTATCAGCTTATACATGTAATGACGCGATTTCCTGTTCATGGATTTCACCACCGGTTATGCAGCAGAACCAACTACCATGAACCAAACGATTCACAGTGCTTCTGCAAATTGTGTGGCAAGGGCTGTGAAAGGTACCACGCAATGTCATGCAGGAAAAGATTGGTGTCACTGACTAAATTCTGCCTCGATGAAAATTAGAGCTAAAATTATTTTCTTTGCACACTGTGCGAATCTTTACTATTAAATAATATATTTATGCATTTGATGTATTAGTAAATATACCAGATTTTGTATCGTATTGATTAGGCGGACCTTTAAATAATTAATAACAGTAACGAATGAGTGTCATGTAACAAAATGTATGACGCGATGTTACCTAGCAACAGTACCTTGACAGCTACACAGGCAATGGATCTGTATGCCATGGTCATCCATCAATACTTTGCCTCACAGCCTGCAACGTTGCTAGGTAACATCGCGTCACACATTTTAATGAAAGCCATTTATGAAATGTTGATTTCTTACAACGTTTTAATAGAAAATATATCCCTAATGTTGGAAAGCAAGCTTGGCGTTTTACGCGACTGTTGATATCGTGATAACAGTTTTACTTCGAATCCGAACCACAAGTACGTAACTTTTCATTTCAAAGGTTCCACATACATTAGCCGGGTTTTGAACACCGGCCGACTTGGTGAGAAGCCACTGACGATATCAGCCAGCTATTACGTCTCCATGCTAATGAGCAGAGACAGTCTCCCATAACCAAGCGACTGAGGCTACAGTGTGATTATACGTAGTAGTAAGATTTCGTGGCACAGTAGGACAGAAGCCAAAACTCGATGTTGTTATTTATGGTATAACTGGAGTTCCCGTAAGTTTGACATTGGGTACATCTGTAAGTCAAAGTTCTGTGTATAACAACAACAACAACAACAACTAGAGGACCACCGTTACTCCGCAGCATTCGTTATTAATAGGTTAGATGTGTGTTGATACGGAATTACTCCATGCGCTCTCTGGGTACTTTCTTGAATGTGTACTTTTAGGATTTGTATTACCAATTAATTATGTGTGAACGTATTTTTGTGATGACTGATTTTTAAGAACTATTGTGTATTTTTTCAGTTATTGGTGTGCGTTTAATTTGAAGTTTTAGTTTTTGGATAAAATAATCTTACTTTTTTACAACTGGCTTTACGTCGCACCGACACAGGTAGATCTCATGGGACGATGGGATAGGAAAGAACTAGGAGTGGTAACGAAGCGACCGAGACCCTATTTAAGGTACAACCCCAGCAATCACCTGGTGATTGGAAACAACGGAGAACCATCTTCAGGGCTGTCGACGCTGGGGTTCGAACCCACTGTCTCCCAAATGCAAGCTGATAGCTACGTGACCCAAACCGCCCAGCCAATTCAAGTTACTCCCTGCTAATCGGGAGGATGAATATGAAGGTAACCAACACAATGTCTTTTAGATTCGCGTGTTGAATATATTGGCGTTCTCCTTTTGAAACTTTGGTTGCCTTATCTTTCGACCCATCTTCCGATACTTCCACCGACAGAACTTTAAGAAAGTTATATTTGTTTCACAAATATTCAAGTTGTCTGAATATTTTCGTTCTCCGCGTTCTTACGCTAACAGTAAAACTAGTATCCTTTTAAGATGAGTTCAGTGGGGAACGCTAACTGAAGAGCACAAAGGGATCAAAGAAAGGAAAACTACACCGGTATTTTGTTGTCTAACGGCGCTAAACTTAGCTTCTGCTTGTGTGAAAGCCATCTCATTTACATTCTTCGCAGCAAGATGATGGCCGTTTCGAAAGGCAACTATTTGCTTATGCTAATGATTGCTCTATTGTACCATTGTAAAAGATACAAAGGCACAACACCACCCAGTCGCAATCAGAATGTTAGAGTCTGCATTACCGAACCATAAATGGAAATTATGTAAATATATGGTGGCTACGTTGACGAAATATGAGCCATCAGCAGAGACTGTGCTCTACTTAGAGATCACAACGGTAAATAGTTAATTGTGTATCTGGAGATGGAATACTGATTATGGAAGATGTCTTGTTCGGAATCGTGTATCCTTGAAAGTCATTAATTATTCTTTTGTCGGGTTGAATAGCTCAGGCGGTAGAGCACTGGACTTCTAAGGTCAACTTGGCGGGTTCGATCCAGACTCTCTCTGGTGGTATTTGAAGGTGCTCAAATAAACCAGCCTGGTGTCTGTATATTTATAAGAACGCAACGTAACTCCCGTGGGACGAAATTCCAGCATCTCGGCGTCTCCAAAAACCGTAAAAGTACTGTAATTAGTAGGATGTAAGACCACTATTGTCATTACACTATTAGTCATCGTTGATAACTCATGACAGTTAAAACATCGTAAAGGAAATTATTTTCAATTGGCGCACCGGTCTAAAAACCCAATTCCCAACTTAATTGTCCCGGTCTTGAATTGCCGAGACTTCGACAGGAATTTGAAAATAGGACCACCGGTTGACGATCGGAAAAGAGCAAAATTGCAAATTTGTTTCTAGACCCTACATCGAAAATAATAATTAAAAACTCATAGGGAAAGAAATATTCTGATTTTTTTTTGCTAGTTGTTTTACGTCGCACCGACACAGATAGGTCTTACGGCGACGATGGGACAGGAAAGGGCTAGGAGTGGGAAGAAAGCGGCCGTGGCCTTAATTAAGGTACAGCCCCAGCATTTGCCTGGTGTGAAAACGGGAAACCACGGAAAACCATTTTCAGGGCTGCCGACATTGGGGTTCGAACCTACTATCTCCCGAATACTGGATACTGGCCGCACTTAAGCGACTGCAGCTATCAAGCTCGGTATATTCTGAATTAGGGCAGTGGTCTAACCCCTGTACTTCTAAAACAAGTATCCCAGTTTTGAATCCCGGCGATACCGGAAGATTTTTAAATAAGACCAGAACTTCACGATCGTAAGGGCACAAAGTTGTAAACAGGATTTCTACATCGAAAATTACGATAGTAAAACGACTCGTATGGAGATGGTTTCTAAAGTGGCACAGTGGGCTAACCACTCGACTCCCAACCCAGGAGTCCCGGATGGAATACCCGAGTCATCAAGTGAAATTTTCAGCGTGTGGTGCAACAGGAGAGTAGCTGGCTTTTAAGTCCCGACAAAGTCCGAAACTGAGCTTATGTGCTCTGCTGAGCCCAAAACAAACAAGGGTAGGTGGCTTTGAAAATAAATCATTGGGTTGTTCCAAAGTTGGAAAGCTGAAAGAAAACAGGTCGTTGGCCCTGTTGCTTCAAAAGAGGGGAGCATTTAAATTTCATGAGAATGAAATTGCGCAATTAGAAATTGACGATATGATAATGTTGGAGCGAAGACTCCTACAAGTATACCCTCCAAGAACAAAACAGGCTCTTTAGTGGGACGTAAAGCAAATAGCATTATTATAAAACAGGCTCTTCGTAAAATATTGTACCTGTCAAGAGCAATAACGAAATCAACCACGAGTCTGTACGTATGCAATTAATTGCTTAAGTTGGGAAGGAAGCAGGCTGTATCCTGTCACGGAAAGTGGTAACCAGGATGTTCACGAAACAAATTGTAATCCATTTCTCTACCTAATGTTACTTGAGGCTGAATGCATCCAGCCAAAGTTTCAGAAACCAGTCTTCAATAAAATTCATGGCAGAGTTATTAAGTGAACTCCGGCCAACACGGCGGGAAGATACTGATCTACTCCCACACCTGCACATAGAAGCGTGTACAATAACATCCCAGTGATTGAGGTGGCGATTTAAAACTCTGACCGAGCATTTCACAACAGTCTATGGATCCAATGTAGTGTTTGAACACTAGCAACACTTTCACAAGAATTGGATATACAGTATGTTATAATACCCATGATGTTAAAAATAATTGTTCGGGATTTCCGTGGCTCACAGAGGGGTAAGAAGCGTGAGGGTTGAATGGGTGGACAAGGAATTAACTAGAACATAACTTAACACAACTCATTTTGATATTTTATTTCTTTCGCTTTTTTTCTACTTTAAAATTGATAAATAGAAAATCTGAATGAATACCGTAATAACAATATTAATGAGCTTGTCAGCTCTAGAAATCACAAGGACTTAAAAGTCCGAAAATCAGGTACAAAATTTACAATAGTTAATGGTTTGGTTGATTTCGTTATTGCTCTTGACAGGTACAATATTTTACAAAGAGCAGGTTTTGCTCTTGGAAGATATACTTGTAGGAGTATACACTCCAACGTTATCATAGTCCAGCCTCGCGGGGGCATCAATTTCTAATTGCTCACTTACACCCCATCGGTTGTCCTTAATTAAAGTATTTGCACAAAGTAGGCCCAAGGTGGACTTATCCATTGCTCACCAGTTTGTAACTTTCTGTTCCTCAAGGAAACTTCACACCAGAATCATTTCTACACACCACAATAAATTTACAGGGGCATAGTTTCTCACACCAAATGGCCTTAATGACAAAAGAAAAGGTTGATTGTAACCGGCCATAAACAAAATGCAAGGAGGTGAAACACCTGGACTCCTTCTAGAAATACTTAAAACCCTAAGTGGGCTTATGGCCCAATGATACAGAGGCTCAGCCTATTCTACAGCGGGGCGACAAAGTAAGAAATATTAAATACCAAATACGTGTTAAGAATTTTAGAGGTAGTCACCCCGTGCCAAGTTGAATGGGAACCAACCGAGGCTAATCACTCTTTGTTCCATTACATTACAGGTTTCCCAGTAGGGAATAAAATAGAGTCCACAGACTTTGCGAAAATTCTACATTTAAACCACCAAATTTAGAATATTACATAAATAAAAGAGGTTGAAACCTTCCTCTTAAGCTATCCGCAGGAGCTATCACATGTTTATGAAAATTCTGCCATTACCTTGCGTTGCTCGGCCTTCCGAACGCCGCCCGCGGCCCCTGCCTTCTGCAGGACACGCCGCACTCATCAAATGACTGGAGCATTGAAGACAATACAGTCCTAAAGCACCCAGCTTTTATAGTATTTTTGAGGGAAAGTTTCCAGAACTCTTTACTGATAGGCTGGATTCCTGTGCACACCCCCAATTTGAATTGGCTAGAGAAAATATTTACAAACTTCTGATAGGCTGATTGCTATTGAAGAAGGAACCAGCAAAAATGTTGACAAATTTGATACGAGAACAAAACAACCTTCAAACCCAAGGTTTGCCAACTGTAAAAATACACTTTCCCTTAAGAATTAATTATCATTGAACCCATCAGAGGGGGCATTTGGACAGATTTTTTCGTGTGACTATTTCTGCCCTAGTAAGGCAGACCCTCCGATGAGAGTGTGCGGCATCTTTCATGTCTAGGTAACTGCGTGTTACTGTGGTGGAGGATAGTGTTACGTGTGGTTGTGAGTTGGAGGGATGTTGGGGACAGCACAAACACCCAGCCCCTGGGCCACTGGAATTAACCAATGAAGGTTAAAATTTCCAACTCGGCCGGAAATCGAACCCGGGACCCTCTGAACGGAAGACCAGTACGCTGACCATCTAACGAGCCGGACAACTTATCCAATGACAGACATCTAACAGTTGAGAACCAACGTATCTAGTAATACATCAGTTCAAGTTAGATTACATAGATGGCCTTATAGAGGGCGTGCAGTTTAATTGGCCGGAGAAGGTTCATCCCCGGTACAATAATAATAATAATAATAATAATAATAATAATAATATTCACTGTATACTAAGCGAGTTGGCCGTACGGATAGGTGTGCGCGGCTGTGAGCTTGCATTCGGGAGATAGCGAGTTCGAGCCCCACTATACGTAGCCCTGAAGATGGTTTTCCGTCGTTTCCCATTTTCACACCAGGCAAATGCTGGGGGCCTGTACCTTAATTATAAGGCCACGGCCGCTTCCTTCCTACTCCTAGCCCTTATCTATCCCATCGTCGCCACATCACCTATCTGAGTCGGTGCGAAGTAAAACCAAATGTAATACCTTCACTATCAGGCGTTAACACGGGATAGGTCGTCTACGCGAATAACGGACTCGGCCACGGGGTTAAGCACAGGGAGTTAGGTCGGTTTTCAACTATTTAGAAGTAAGAGGTGTGTGAGCAAACGACGCCACAGAGCTGCAGTAGTTGCAAATAGAGGAATATGGAGGCGCTTCGTTAATTTCCAGGGGTTTGAAGACCGAATTATGAAAGGCATGACAGTCTATATGCCAGTATCTAGCCCTAACTCTGGTGCTCAATAGCCGACGAGTCAAAGGAGTGCTTTTTCCACCAGGAGGACTTTGCTTCTATTCCCAGTCGTAAAGTGGAATTATTTTATGAAGAAGACAGACTTCTGGAGAGGTTTCACTTTTTTTTTTAGAACCGAGGGCTGTCTGGCTGAGGAGGTAAAGGCGTGCTCCGTTTGCCCGGAAGGACGTGGGTCAGGAAGTCGAAAAACTTAAGAAACGAGATTTCCACTTCCGAAGGTGCACATGGCCCTGAAGTTCACTAAAACTGCACCAAAAATGACTACCAGGTTAATTTCTGGAGACAAAGGCGGTCGGGCGTAGAGCTTACCAGTCTACCACACCAGGTGCCGAGGTCAATGATAATGAAAACCTTAACCTTCCATCCCTCCCAGGGCCTTCTTGACTTTTCTTCTGCATGCATTCTTTTTAAAACAAGAATCGAGTACCATGTCCATTCCTTAAAAGTGACGAGACATAGAGCTAACCACTGCATCACATTATGAGCCGAAATAACTGATCGTACACTCTTCCAATGGCCTTCAAAGCCCTACACGGAGATGGCTTCGCTCGTCACTATTTCTAAATCACCTGAAGTCTATGTTGACCTCAGCGAAACAACCTAATCTAGTTTCAACACATTATGCAATCGGTACCCAGACAGAACTCAGGAGATTATTATGAAGCCATATTAATGGGACTATATATTTCTTACGTGGAACTTGATAGAAACATTCTGTGCCTTTAAACTTAATTTTGAATGATATACTGTATGTATAAAGGAAAGTAACTCAATCGTCTTACATTACTGCATGGCGAAACGTTTTGCTTTAGAACAGCTGAATTCCAGGCTATTTATATGTAGGCGATGGAAAACTACTGAGAGTGGGATGACAGAATCCAGAACGGAGGCAGAAGCCGTGTCACAATATAAGTGTATAAATATCTGAGATAATGTTTGATCAGGAATGTGTTTTATATGAAACTAACAATCGTTTTAAATGTGCATGGCGAATTATATACTATAGAAACAGTTTAGTTGCTAAAACACACGCCATCAGGAATGGCCCAGTAAATAATAATAATAATAATAATAATAATAATAATAATAATAATAATAATAATAATAATGTGTGGTGGTACAGTAGTCTAGTATGAGTGTTCTAATATAATAAAATAGAAGATACAAGTCAGAATCCTGGTGACTTCGAGCGGGTTTTTCAAAAGAACAAGCCTGTGGCATTCAACTGTCTGCCAATCACAAACTGAACTAGGGAGCTTCGCCAAACCCGTGCTAGCATGTGAATGTGTCGATTAAAAATATAAAAATAAAAAATAAAATAAAAAATAAATAACTCAAATATTAAATAAATGAATTAATATGATCTTAACGAAATTTTGCCCTGCAACAGTTATTTAAGCATTTAGACAACCTTAAATGACTAACCGACTGCGCCACTATTGTCGACTACTATGAGGAAAGGAACATTGGAGGAGGTAAAAGTCTAAAATCGCATTGCAATCGACTTGCCTTAAAATGTATAGGTACAGTGGTAACATGAAGATCTTATAACATTTTCGGATGTCCTACAATTAGGTCCACTAGTTTTCAGCACGCAGGTTTATTTTAACTTTTGCAGTATTGTTGCAAAACATTAAATACTTAATGGAGTAGTTAGCGTAAGAAGCATGCAGTCCGGAAGGTACTGGGTTCGAACTCTGCTCGATCACTAATTTAAAATAGTTTGAGGGACTGGGACAAGATGCCCTCAACCTTTACGCAGCACAACCGGGAGGTTCTTTCACTCTACCCTCGTTTTGCACCACTTCTGCACCAGATGAACGCCAAAACGGCACCTAACTAATAGACTAGTCACTTCGTTCTCACTTTTACATCCCATTAATTTCACATGAGTCACTTATCAATGTGAGATCAGAAGTGCATTATAGCTTCAGGTATGGACTAGAACAAGTACTTTTTTCAAGCTGTCTCAATTTGATCAATGGTTTTATGATATGAAAGTGATTAAGGTATGAGCGATTCTAGCTACATTATCACCAATGCAGCCATTCACTGTGAAAGTATGATCACTTACAGAAAAGCTAAGCTATGAATTAACTCGATGGATGAAGCTGTTCATATTACCGAGCAGAGTGGCCGCACGTGTAAACACGCTACGGTTACGGAGGCAAGCCCTGCATTCGGGAGGCGCGTGGGTTCGAATCCCACCGTTGGCAGTCCTGAGATGGGTTTTGTGTGGTTCCAGGCAAATGCCGGGAGAGATCCAATTCGTAAGCCACGGCCGATTCCTTCCACTTCATTAACCAATATGAATCACCATCATTCATTTCATCTGCATTAGTTCCTCAGCAGAATTTGGCGTCATAGCCATAAAAACATGCCATACCAATTTCACTTCATCCCCGACGGGACTAAGGGATAGACATACATGAAGTTGCTCATATTAACTAACTTTGGTGATGGGGTCACATAAGGAGGATAGATTGCCAAGGAGAATATTGATCTCGGCTACGGAAGGTAAGAGAAAGAGAACACTGCGACGATGACTAGTCGAACTTCTTAATTACCTAACGACCGGGCGAGATGGCCGTGCGGTTAGGGGCGCGCAACTGTGAGCTTGCATCCGAGAGATAGTGGGTTCGAATCCCACTGTCGGCAGCCCTCAAGATGGTTTTCCGTGATTTCCTATTTTCACACCACGTAAATGCGGGGGCTGTACCTTAATTAAGGCCACGGCCGCTTCCTTCCAACTCCTAGTCCTTTCCTATCCCATCGTAGTCATAAGACCTACCTGTGTCGGTGCGACGTAAAACGATCAGCAAAAAGAAAGGAAAAAAGTCTAATGAAGGGCAGCAAGCAGAGACTCTCAGCATCCCCGTACTGAGATATTTAAGGATAAACCTATATGAATACTGTTAAAACTGGGAATGGAATTTTATTTCGGAAGGAACTGATTTAGAATATCAATAGACAAATAAATTACTTGTTATAAGTAATAAAGATAAACTATTTTTGAAACTTGATTTAATGTACTTAAGAACACAATGATCATGTCTGACATACCATCATTTTACATACTCCACACATAGTGTATGTTAATCATGTGAAAAAATGTGGCTAATTATTATTCAACTAGCAACTGGCTCAAATATTTCAAGTATAATTTTACATAAAATGTAATGTGACAAGTTAACAGAGTAGGGTGCGTAATAAAATAAGGCATGTTTTATTACCGTACACGTAATGCGGCGTTTACATAAAATATGAAGGTGGTGATTCGTAAGTACAACTGGGCAACCATCGTCTCACATAAATCGAAAGATTATTACAGCATTCTCACTTTCGGAAATTGTATTCTGTCCAACAACTATCTCCGAGTTAGTACACTACAGCTCTTCAATCGCTAACAGAAGGAATTATCTCGTAGAATATATTGGCACAAAAAAAAAACTTCATTAAATTCCTGTTATTTGGGTACAACAGTGGCAATCTATATTTTGCAAAACATTTTGTCCCTATGCTTTAGAACACCGACTCAGGTCCCACTTCATTTTAAGTGATCGAGGATCTTCCTTTTACCTTTTCAAGTCGAATTCAGCTTGTTTTAAGCCATTTAACTTCCTTGCCATATGTTGGAACTTTTCCTGTTGATACCATTTTTCGCAACTGGGTGTCGAACATGTTTACATACATACTGAACCCATGACCTTTGTGCCCTAAGAACATTATGTATAAATCGACAATCATTTAAAAGTTGGATTCTTGATAGCATGGATTTGACACGTGACGAGGGGGTGATTACCTTCGGTCCCACGCTCTGGGGTACGTGACGTCAGCCACACGTGTCAACGGCGGAAGAATCTCAAGTCGTTTTTGTGAACTATTTCAAAGCGCGTGTACATGGCGACCCAAGCCAAGTCAAAAGAATATAGTGCCTATCAAAAGGGGGTCAATCATCTCACAAATCGAACCCGTAAAAATTTTAAATGTCCATGAACACTACCGCCAGAAATGTAGCAAGCATGTAGTCATTTTCAAAGCTCTTGAAATTACAGTTTAGGTAAGTCAGAAAATTTATAGAAATTTTCTTGGCGGCAAAGGGAGATATCCGAAGAGAGGGGGTAACTGCTATAAATATGAAGGGACGCCATGACGAAGTCTCCTTCTCCAACATTTGCGATACAAAGCGGACGAAAAATTGTTGAGCTGCTCTGCGAAATCAAACAACGAAAGTAGACTGAGTTCAACTGCAGATTTCAGCCAGTGTGGCTAGGTCTTGAGTCCATGAGGGGATAGTTTTCTTGAGTGAAATAATTGTACCAGATAGGACGGTCAAAGTACTGAATAAATTCTAATGTGATTAATTAATTCGTGTGCGGAAACAATTATAGTCCATCGTGTGCGCTCAACAAACAAGTGAAGGGTATTTTCTTTTTTTTATGCTTTATTCCAGGAAACCTGAAGAAAATAATAATAAACTGTGAAGCCATGAATGTAAAAATGGCTAAATAAAGTGCCAGGGTCGTAGGTGACTTTCCATCTTACTACCTCTTATATCTTGTCTCGTGATCTCTAAAAGTGTATTTGAATGGGGATATACGACGCAGTGGTCACCCCTACTAAGTTTTGTAAATGTGAGAGTACGACTAAAAGAGTCATTTGTTTTATTTTCCACTTGGATAAAATTTTGAAGTCTTGCGAGTGCCGTATAATGTTGTAAAAAGTTATTGAATAGGGTTCCGAAGTGATATCACGTCCAATGTAGATCGTCATCCGTGTGAGTGTACTGCCTATATTTTGTGATGTCAAATTAAGATGTTCATTCGACGTAAAAATTTTCTGTCTGCAATTTGACGTTAATAATAATAATCCATGGTTACTCATTTTCAATCGAGTGGAAGCGCGCTGTCGGGTGAGAACCTAGGGTGATGAGTTTGGTCACGGAGAGAAACGTGTTTTTTTTATGCCCATTTTTAAACTGTGTCTGACTGACAATAAAAAGATCTAGTAGAATGTTTCAGTCACTTTGTTCATAAAAAAATCAAGTTATTAAATACGATATCATTTATGCGAAGTTATTCATGATTAATGCATTGTGCGATATTAGACGTCGAGATTTCTAGTAAGGATTTTATTCCAGTTCTTTGTCGATGATAATTGTGGAGCTGGGAAACAGAGGTTAGTTTGTTGATATGAGATTTGTGAATCAGGTTGGACCTGTCATTGAAGCCGGGACACGGAAGCCCGAGGAATGTTTTATATGAGTTGAGATGAGATGTGCGAATCAGGTTAGAGTCCTGACTTTAAAGTAACTTAGGAGATTAGATGTCGGTCCATGACATAGACGCAGGTCACATCGATTCAAAAGGGTCCATGCCGTAGAACCACTGTGTGGCACACACCGATTGGACGGCCTTAATTATATCCAGAGTCCGGAGTTCGTGTTACGAGGGCTGGACCATAACGAATCACTATGATGGTACATGTGGTCTCACATGGAAGCCGAATTTAAGGATTTCCAGACTCTCCTTTCTTAAATGATTAATAATTGAGACAATGGTTTCTAGTATGAATGCCCGTCAGGCAGTTACGTTAAAGTCTCACACCAGTGTTCTGACGTTTATGTAAAAATGATTGTGGTGTCCAGTGGACACAATTGACTTCTATGGTACCGTTGACATAGAATGCTTCAGAATCTTCCTGAATAAATAGGAATCTTTTAAATAGACCTTTCATTCCAGTAGATAGATTAGAATTACTGAGCCCTACCATTACCTCAGCAAGTGACGAAGAACCCGACACGACCCAAGAGACAGATCTCATGAACTTTGCTGATAGGTAAGAAAGGTAGGTATCCCTCAATATGGACCAAAGGGTTCAATACATACATACATACATACATACATACATACATACATACATACATACATACATACATACATACATACATACATATTACAGACTGTTACCGGTATGCCTTTCAGCGTTCACTCTGCAAACCTCTGAATTAAGCGCCTTCACAATATTCTATTTGCAACTAATTCTGTAGCATCGTTTATAAAAATATTAAAAACTCAATCTAACCGTCGTTGCCTTGGTTTCCTTCTACTTCACTTGCCTTCCATGGCCGAGTTCATTCTTCTTTTAAGTAACCTATTCTCCTCCATTCGCCTCACATGACCCCACCAGCGAAGCCGTTTTGTACCCACAGATTCATCAATCGATTTTACTCCTTATCCCTTATTCCCCGTATGCTTGTGCCATTATACCCACATGTTTGTAGCAGCAACTATTCTTGCTGCTTCCATTCCGTTATGAGTAAAATTCATACTTCAGAGGATTATATAGGATTTTAGAGAATGAGAATTATTTGAGAGATTAGAAAACTGTGCAACAAACCAGATATTGTTTCAGAAATTAAAGATAACGGACAGCGGTGGCTGGGCCATGTGTAATGAATGTCAGAGGAGAGGATGGTCAAGAAGGTTTCCAAGAGAAAGCCAGGACGACGTAGAATGAGGGGCAGGCTTATAACCGGGTGGCTGGATAATGTAGGAGTAAATCAGAGGAAGGTGGGAGTTTGATAAAAAAAGAAATAAGCAAGGGAAGGAGAATTATGGTCACAAGTAGTCAAAGAGGTCAAGGCCATTTCTCTAGTCGATCATGGGCTTGAAGGAATATAACATGTTGTCCTTATACCAAACAAAGGTACAATACTGCAACACTGCACAGTACTCGAAGGAGTTAGTTAAGTTTAGTATAAAATGAATCACCGTCTTGAGAATTGACTGGAATGGCTAGTCTATGTTTTGTGATTTTGTTGGTAAGTCTCTTCTGGGTTGTCACCCTTTCGATACTTTTAGACTGAACTCTGCATGACACTAAAATGAAAAATGTATGTATGTATGTATGGTTTTTACGTCGTGCTAACACTACGAGGTTTCGGGCGTCGATGTAATAGGATCGGGCTAGGACTGGGAAGCTCTAACCTAAGGTACAGTCTCATGATTTGCTAATGTGAATATAGGGAACCACGGAAAGCATCTCTGGCACTGTAATGGTAGAATTCGAATCAACCATTTGGTAAGGTTTTCCATATACACATGCCTAAAAATGTTGTAACAATAAGTCAATAATCGTTTTAGCAAAAGTTTCACTTGTTTCGATCGTCTAAGATTGCCAACTACATACGACGGAAGAATGTTTAACGTTTCAGGAATACATCAGCCGCAGTATACGCATTATCGCCCTTCATAATGTAGAGACTGCGACACTGGGATTCTCTCTCAGCAGAATAAGTAAATAGTATTGCTTTTATTATTATTATTATTACTATTATTATTATTATTATTATTATTATTATTATTATTATTATACGTCGCTGTAACTACTGTTACGGTTTTCGCAGACGCTGAGGAGTCCAAATTCTGTCCCGCAGGAGTTCTTGTACGTGCTGGTAAATCTACCAACACGAGGCTGGCATATTTGAGCACCTTCAAGTATCACCAGACTGACCCGGAATCGAACCAGCCAATTTAGGCTTAGAAGGCCTGTACTCTACCGTCTGAGCCAGAATAAGTTACACCAACTTTCATGACAGTAGAATCCGACGTGTACCTACACCCTCTTAAGGAAGTCAGCCGTTGGTCAGCAGGCGAAAATCGTAGGAGACCTTCATTGCCAAGGGATTTATTTGGTGAGACCGAGCGCACCCCTAGTTTTTATATTTTTTATTCTTTTAATGAGTTGCTTTACGCTGCACCGACACAGATTCGTCTTATGGCGACGATGGAATAGGAAAGGCTAGGAGTGGGAAGGAAGCGGCCATGGCCTTACTTAAGGCACAGCACCATCATTTGTCTCGTGTGAAAATGGGAAACCACGAAAAACCATCTTCAGGTCTAGTGGCGGTGACCTTACATTCGGGAGATGAAGGATTCGAATCCCACTGTCGGAAGCGTTGAAGGTGGTTATTCACGGTTTCCCATTTTTACACCAGGCAAATACTACGGTCGTACCTTAATTAAGGTCACGGCTACTACCTTCCCACATCTAGCTCTTTCCCATACCTGCGTCGTCGAAAACCTTCGGTGTGATAACGCAACATTAAACCACTAAGAATGAATAAATAAATAAATAAATAAATAAATAAATAAATAAAGAGGGTAAATTTGAAGGATCTTGTTGCGTAACTTATTAAAACACCAACTATAATGACTGAAACAGTCGCATTTATTTGAAGACTAATTTCTGCAGGCAAAAATTAGGATTTCCTGCCCAGCCCCCTTTTTGGTGGGACTTTCAGATACATATGCAAGGTAGGCACGAACATTCACTCGCTCGTTCTTAGACAGGATTAAAGGTTATTAAATTAGACACGGGTAAATCAAATAGCGATGGGCTTCACACGGATCTGGCACCTGAGCGCAACTGACTTTTGTTACTTAACTCCATCGGGGAGTAGAAAGGAGATAACGAATGATCTTAGGTCATCATACCAGTTTACATGGCAAGCAGGTGCACGAGTTAAACGGACGTGACAAGGCGATGTCAGTTTCTTATCAACAAGAGATTACAAACTATGATAAAGTAGAGTTCTTTCTTCATGATTCCATTGTTCAAGTTGTCGCAGTGTATAGACCTGAGAGACGTTTAAAAAGTCTTAACAAGCACGTTCCTCTCACACTATCTGATCTGTAGAGAGAATCATTTATTCGCTTGCAGTACACTGAATTCGTCAGCTACGCTTAGGCACGAACTGACTTTCGCAAGAATTGTAAAGACTAATGCAATCAAAAAATGATTAGATAACAGCATTTGAAGAGTCCCAAATTCTTCAAATAACATCACAAAATGTTACGCGGTTATAGGAAAACTGAAAAAACCGATGGTGGCGCCATAATGATGGGTAAAAGATGAGATGTGGAGGGAGATAGTTGATCACTGTTTTCCTCACCTGCCAGAAAGTGCTATTGCAGCATAACTGGCCCAATGAGAAGCACCTTTAAACGGATATGTTGCGCTTGTTGTAGTTTACTTCGTGGTTAGGGCTAATTTGCGCCCAACTTCTTGGAATGTGGACATTAAGACCGTACCCAGCTACTTGCTCGAAGATTCACCCCACTCTCGCCGTTTTGTTGAGTTGCGGTTATTTACTTCGCGGCCAGAGTTAACCTTGGCTGTTCGAAGATTCATCCCCTCTCCCTATTTGGCTTGCAAACCTACTCATTACAAACATTTTCTGTGTATTTTTAGTGCTGGAAGCTTATAAGCTCAAAGTTATGGCATTTGCCATCGAACTAGCTCGTTAGAATTTACCGTGACCAAATTTTGGAAGACATCTCTTCAACACGAAGGCTTTCAGTACAGGTTGAAAAGGAAATGATAAAATCTTTCGAGTCTAACATTGAATATTAAAAAGCCATGCTAAATTGAGCAGGAAAGAAACTTAACTTAAAGTAAACTACATGAAAGAATACACCCTGTGTTATACCAGTTCGAGATTTATAAAAACGTAAGAAATGTCTGAAAAACAAAAAACAAAAAACAAAAAAAAACAATCTTACCTTCATATAAGAATTACAGTAACGTAGTGTGATTTTGTAAGTAAATAAAAATAAATAAATGTAAATAGTAAACGGACATATGAACTTAAAAATGGTATTATTTACAAAAAACACTTCTAGAATGCAATAATGTATTATTTCCATTTTTCATTTTCACTCCCAAGCCTGAATTAAGGGTGAATGAAATTGTTGCATAATGTTTCAGGAAGGGTGCAAGTAAACATAAATCCTGACCTGCCGCAATGGCAACGCCAGCTTTTAAACATCCAGACGCACTATCGTTATAATGTTCTTACACAGCATGACTCATACTTCCTAAGTTTGGTTACTGGCACAGCTATGAATGAGACAGATTTCGGTGGAAGCAACATTTTGCTCTGGACTGTGCATTTCCATTCTAATGCTATTTCTTGAGAGCAGGTAAAATAAGGGAAAATGTCAATTATGCTCGAAATATGCAAAGGAGAAACTAGTCGCCCATCGGAACAAAGCACTGTTCCAGAGTACAGAAGTCCACGAACCTAATACACTGGCGTAGCTGGGGGAAAGGTGATACTCCCACAAGGCGCATCCCAGGTGGTGGATAAGGGGGTCCTAACCGGTTTGCCAGCGGACTTGAGCGAAATAAAATACCTTTCGCGGACCTAACACACAACCCCTGTGGGTGGGGGAACGCAGACGATAAATACACCCACGGTATCCCCTGCCTGTCGTAAGAGGCGACTAAAAGGGGCGACCAAGGGATGATCTAATTAGAACCAAGAGGCTACTTGTAGTTAATACCATCACGCGAGGAACACCATGGACCGCCTTTACTTGCGAGTAGTACCGCTGTGTTAGGCACAGAAGGTGAATCAGTATGAGTTTTACAGTACCCGTGATTAGTACCACTATATGAGCGACACCATGGGTCTGCGTTGCCTGTGATTAGTACCCACTATGTGAGGGAACACCACCCTGTGATTAGTACACCTATGTGAGGAACACCATGGGTTTGCGTTGCCTACGAGTGGCGCCGTAATGTAAGGAACACCGTAGGTCTGCGTTACCTGTGCTTACTACATTACCCTACCGGGCGAGTTGGCTGTGCGCGTAGAGGCGCGCGGCTGTGAGCTTGCATCCGGGAGATAGTAGGTTCGAATCCCACTATCGGCAGCCCT
Organism: Anabrus simplex; assembly: GCF_040414725.1. Taxonomy (NCBI): domain Eukaryota; kingdom Metazoa; phylum Arthropoda; class Insecta; order Orthoptera; family Tettigoniidae; genus Anabrus; species Anabrus simplex. The sequence goes on along the minus strand of NC_090265.1, from coordinate 1,228,949,335 downwards.
GAAAATGGTTTTCCGTGGTTTCCCATTTTCACACCAGGCAAATGCTGGGGCTGTACCTTAATTAAGGCCACGGCCGCTTCCTTCCAACTCCTAGGCCTTTCCTATCCCATCGTCGCCATAAGACCTATCTGTGTCGGTGCGACGTAAAGCCCCTAGCAAAAAAAAAAACTACATTACCCCTGTGAACAGTACCAAGTTATGTGAAACATCGTAACTCTGCGTTATTCATGATTAGCACCGCCACATGAGAAATACCGTGGTTTTTATTTTCCTAGCGATAAGTACCATTATAAGGGGCCGTTCACCTCGATTTTGGGCCCCTTTAGACAACAAGCATCATTGATTCAGGACTGTGCATTCGAAGCAGCCCCTTGGTCAGTATGTACTATTGTTGTAAAGTTTCTGGGAAGGTGGGGCATTGCGGATCGAATCCACTGATTGTTTTAAGTTCATAATCATTGTTCATCGTCTCTCTTTTTTAAAATTATAGTCAGTGGATTAATTTTGGAATTATTTTAACTTTCAATATTGCGAGTTGGATCCGTTGATTATTTTAAATTCATATTCATCCGTTCATTCATCATCATCATCATCACGTTTTGAATTCTGGTCAGTCGATGAGTTTTGGACTTTTAAATTGCCATTACATTTCGTACCCTTCGGGGCCGATGACCTAGATCTTAGGTCCCTTTAAACCACAATCAGCCAAGTCGAGCTGAGTAGCTCTAGGACCATACTGGAGTAGCTCAGAAGTAAACAGCTCCAGCGGGTTCTAATACCGGCTCTGATGGTAGTCAGGGTTGCCAATTTAGCCACTATGTGGCTATATTTGGCCATTTCGAGTATTAACTTGGCTACAAATTTCAGAGGCATTTTGTTCACCCTCTCTTCCTATCTTAGTCATTTTTAGCCACATTTACTTAGGGAGTTTTTATTGCGATTGTCACTGTAGTAACAGATTTTAATAATAGGTTACTGGTTTGAGCATTTGTGAACTCATTCTTATACTAGTGTTACGTTAATAAAAGTAACTGGACATCCTAGTTTCATTAATAACCAGCAAAAATTCCGAATTAACTTTTGTCACATGTTCCGACTCCCTCGTTGTGATTACTCAGCTGTCGGTGAGAATGAAATGAAATATTTCAGTTTGTCACATGACACCTAGGTAAATTTACGAGAGGTATGCAAATCTTACAACAACGAAAAAGTTACAGAAAAACAAAATCGGCTGCCTGACAACATCGAAATGCTCCGGAAACGATCACTAACGTGACATATTTAGTTTTGGAATTTGAACGGAGTATTGACAAAATTGAAAATCAACGGAGGAATATAGCTTTTCAGAAGTAGGTAAATAGGTCCTCCACAACTCATTCTGGCTTGCATGCAATCAGTGTAAAGATGCTGCAGTAGAACATCCCTACTGATTGATTTACAATTCATCTCGTTTGCTCTTTTGGCTTTTGCTTTGCCTCATTCAAATACAAAAGTTGAGCATGTGTTCAGTCAGGTTAACATCGTTCAAAACCAACCAAGAAACAAAATGGAAATAAAAACCTTGTCAGCTGTTTTGAGCGTAATATTTGGACAAATAATGTTTTTCATATGAGGTTCCGTCGGAAGTTCGACTTTTTGAAACAAGTGCAGCTTACATGTCATCAGACAAATAAACGGACATGTTTACTGTACTTTTCGTGTCGGCAGCACTGAAAATCCACAGTCTGTTTCCAGTTATTCGACCGGCTCAGGAATGGAATGAATGAAGCTCTCATCTAGCAGCGAGGATAGGAATTGTGCCGGCTTTCGTACTCCTTCTGGGGCAATGGTTAATGACTGACAGATTAAATGAATGTTGGTGGAATGAAAAATGAGGGGGAAAACCGGAGTACCCGGAGAAAAATCTGTCCAGCCTCCGCCTTGTCTAGCACAAATCTCACGTGAGTGACCGGGATCTGAACCACAGGACCCAGCGGTGAGAGCCCGACGCGCTGCCGCCTGAGCCACGGAGGATCTAAGTGTTAACAACACTTACAGTAGTCCGTAACAGATGTTGGTGGGTAAAAAACAAGAACACCATCATCATCATCATCATCATCATCACATTCATATTATTATTATTATTATTATTATTAGTAGTAGTAGTAGTAGTAGTAGTAGTAGTAGTATTAAGAAAAATGAATCTTCTGTCAGATTTTTCGTTAGTACAGAAATGAGAATCCTGCGCAATATCGGTTAATTTAGAATACTGTACATTACAGCAAATTATTTGTTTTCTCAGTCGCCAGGCAAGTGGCCAGTGAAAAAGCCTTACAGTTTTTTAGCACCGAATACTGGGTATTTTCCCTGAACACCTTCTACACGACGAAACAAGGATACTGGGACATCAATGGGAATTTTCCTGCTCGACCATATCCGTTAACACGACGATCAGGCAGTTGAGTGTGTGTGTCCTCAGTAAATTAGAAGAAGCGCGATTGCAGTTTACCGTTGCATATCATCTATCTCTGCCTACTGTCATTTCTTGATGGATGCAGTGCTTTTGCATCCATCTCTTGGCACAGGCCAGAGCAAAGTGTAGCTTCCACTGAAGTCCCAGTCTTATCAACGGCTGTGACAATATGGAAGTACCCGGGGTACGGGTGGTGCTGAGTAATAGCATTCAGAGTACAACCAGTGCGTCTGAGTGTTATGAAACGTGTTGCTCATAGGGCAGTCGTGCTACAATAGCACTGCCTGGCCCAGCGAGGAAAGCAATGGCAAACTACCTCACTCCTCGTCTTGCCTAGTACGCTTCATTTTGGTACTGCCATTGGTTTTTGTGGTTTTCCTATAACTGCATAGCCTTTGGTGGTGCTATTTGAGGATCCAACCAGCCTCTGGGCTGATGACCTAACAGACAGACATCACCTATCATGGATGGCTCGCACGAGGTGGTTGGCCATCGTAAACTCCAATATGAAAATGATCAACCTGTACCAGAAGAAGAAGAATTGTACAATTGATGTATAAATAATATTGATTTTATACAAGGAATTAGAGAGAGCTAACTTTTTATTGAGCATTATTTATATTTAATTAAAAGTAATATTTCAAAATTTATGGACACCGTTAACGCTTAGGGGGAGAGCAATATCACTTTTACTTACACACTATTTACACCGTTAGTGGATACATGTTTGGACCCTTTAAAATCACCTCAAGTCGCAGAACAGTTTACATAATTGCATGTACACTTTCTTACACTAAAACTGAACGGATTCTTGTACGGAAGAATCAGTGTCAAACGTTGTGTAAAACTCCTCTCGTGCTATAGTTTCTAGTTAAAAAAATATTTCTGGTCTTACTCTTTAATATAAATGTGCCCGATATATATATATTCTCAGTAACTTTACTAGTTTCATTACGCTAGGAAAGGCAGAAGTCCAGCCGAACGCAACTATTGGATCACGTGTTAGCTCTTAGCTCTCATGGTAATGAAATGGCGCATGGATTTTACTAGCCGGATGTGTCCGAGGACTACGGCTCGCCAAGAGCAGGTCTTTTGATTTTGACTCCCGTAGGCGACATGCGCGTCGTGATGAGGCTGAAATGATGATGAAGACGACACGTACACCCAGCCCCTGTGTCCGCGAAATTAACCAATGCCGGTTAAAATTCCCGACCCTTCCGCGAATCGAACCCGGGACCCCTGTGACCAAAGGCCAGCACGCTAACCATTTAGCCATGGAGCCGGACAGCCTCTTTGTTGAAGATGCTGAAAGGGAAGAACAAAGGACAGCATTAATTTATCTAGAAATTTAAATGGTGTTTTGTCTAATTTGTTTCAACCGTTGTTACACCCACAAGATAAATTCAAAGTGAATTTTTGAATGAGCATTGCGAAATTTCAACTGCTAATTCAATGGTATTGTTATATAACTTACGACATTTATCAAACAGAAAAGTTTACTTTTCAAATAAATGAATAACTTTTTCGCAGTCCATTTTCAACACAGCCCAGAGGAAGCAAACGCTATGTACGGTATGGACTCAACGCGATTGCGAAACACCTGAATACTACACGAACGTTACCGAAATAAAATTCCGGCGGGAGAAATATTCTCACCAAGCAACTCCCCTGTTCTTCCGCGTGGCGCGTTTCCTTTCCAGTAGGTGAAGTGCGAACCATCACATCTATTACGCAGCGAAAGAATACCTTTTTTGCCTTCGCAGCGCGTCTCCCTTCCGCTAGGCATGAGCGGGCCTTAAGCAGTGCATCCTTTTATACGAAAATATTGAAGTAAAGGGAAGTATCCTTTTCTGTGTTTGCCCGGCGTTCTTGGTCTTACCACCTGTATTCGTAGTTATATATTTACCTTTTCCTGTGTTCATCTAGTTTTCTTCTTATCCGTTATTTCTCGTAACAAAACTGGTGTTAATACGCAACCTCCTAAAGGAGCAAGCTCGTCAGGTGCTGCGCAGAAATAGATGTTCAAAAACTGGGACTGATGATGAGGAGAGGCTCCATCTCTTTGAAGACGGCAGTGTGTAATAATATGGAGATGTGCACGGTTTCCTTGCTCTTTAGTGTTTACATATTTGTCCTTTTCACCTTTCTAAGTTTCTCTCTTCCCATACAGACAAGTCAGTGTGTTTATTTTATTATATGTTCCCTTCCTTACTCCTCTCCGCGCGGAAGGACGTGGATTCCATTCCCCGCCGGGAAATCGAAAAATTCAAGAAAGGACATTTTCGCTTCCGGAAGTCCAAATGGCCCGGAGGTTCACTCAGGCTACACCAAACATGGGTACCAGGTTAATACCTGCGGACAAAAGCAGTCGGGCGTAGAGCTAATCCACTCTACCCCACCGAGTGCAGAGGTTATGGATAGTGTAAGCCCTTCCTTTCCACCCCTCCCAGGGCCTTCTTGGCCTCTACGGAGACTACTTTGCTTTTCCTTTTTTATTAAGTAATCAAGAAATCTCACAGTGCGCTCCTTTCTTTCGGTCGTTATTTCTACCATGAGACTTAAAAATATATTCATGCAATCACTCTTAGTCGCAGATAATAATAATACTAATAATAATAATAATAATAATAATAATAATAATAATAATAATAATAATAATAATAATAATTGTACCGGGCGGTACACCCTTATGCCGCAATTTTAAATCTTGCGCCAATAAATCCTCTACAGGAGAAACTCAGAACTTTAAAAACTGGATCAACTCATAAGTTCATCAGAAGATGTCACTACCGTAAATTTTGTGATTACGAAGTTGTCAATACTGTGTGGATTTCAACTTGTTTTGTTTTCCATTGATCAAGAAGTGTGGACATTCTCTTATAGATGTCTCTACTAAAAAACTATGACCATGCACCCTGGTGCGAAGTGGAAGAACTTTATTTGAAGAAATTTTGTATACATAAGTTTGTTCTTTACTAAATTTCGTTCTTTCATTTGTAGGTTGGCAATATAAATCTTTTCTTTCCGCCAGTTTTGAAGTTAGCCAATCAATTATTTCCGTAATTAATTTTTGACCAATCGTGTTTTTCTTCTTCAATTTTGATGTGTAACTTTTAGCCAGCGAATTATTATTATTATTATTATTATTATTATTATTATTATTATTAATATTATTATTATTATTATATTATTATTATTCATGAAAGATCTCGAATCTTCCCCGAGAATATAAAAACTGCTGATTTTCCTGTCTCTCCGCCACTCGAACAACATCTAGCCTCGTGTATGGAAGTGTAGCAGGAGGCGGAAAGCGCCTCGTTTATCCGGCAGCAGTTCTTCAACAAGGTAACGGCCACTTAACCATCTTTCTTGCTAGCTCAGCAGTTTAACCCGCGGGGAAGGTCCGAAACCTTTATTATCTAACCTATCTTCAAACATGTAAATTGCCGTCACTTTTGTAAGACTTCATATATCTTTAATTGTAAATCGGGGATAGAGAGTGCTTTACCCTCTCGAGCTCCCCTTCATTTTGCCTTGAGGTGACTACGTTTTGGTAACCTTTTCTTCCTTAATGTATTGAATTTTCTTATTCGAGTCACCTCCATAGTTTGGAAATAGCCCCTGGTTCATCGGCCTAGTGCCTCTTAGGTTTTAAAAGATTTCATGTAGGAGTGCAAGTACACGCCTCCATTCTACTTGGTGTTGCGGGCCATTAACTTAACCCATTATTTTTCTACTATGGCCCATTAGGTTGGGTACAAGATACCCCTGTTTCTTTGTAAGTGTGCCTTGAGGGCAGTTAATAGTAAAGTCCGTTGTGGCCTTTGGTAGGCTTGAAAAATTGAGAGCGGGTCAGCTCTTTCTTGTATTTGGATATGTGCCTCTAGGAGGCCTGACAGTGCTAGGTGGGAGCAAGTACTCCAGGTTATTAGGGGTTTTCTGCCCTTTGATAAATATGTGGTTGAGAGCTCAGGAATTGTAAAAAGTGGGGCTTGAAGCTCAGATCGTTAAAGTGTCTAAATCTTGGCTTTCCTGGTCTTGTACCTGATTAGTTAACTTGTTGTTATTTGTTGAACGTTCAAAATCTATGTCAAAATTGTTTTGTTTTGCTAATTTCGAAAATATAACATTTAATGGAATTTTAATCAGTATCTCAGCTTTGTAGTTAGACCCATTCCAGTCCGCACCTTCTTTCACCTCTGCATTCAACGGGTAACCCCGTAATGATAATAATAATAATAATAATAATAATAATAATAATAATAATAATAATTGCTTTACGTGCCATTAACTACTTTTACGGTTTTCGGAGATACCCAGGTGCCGGAATTTTGTTCCGCAGTTCTTTCACGAGCCGATAATCCTAGCAACACGAGGCTGGGGTATTTAAGCACATTCAGGATCGAACCTGCCAAGCTAGAGTCAAAAGGCCACCGCTCTACCGTCTGAACTACTCAGCCCGGCCTTCGTCTCAGAAAGAATACACTTATATAAAGGTTAATATGGAGGTATTTCATTCAAATAAAACTTTACAGGCTATGGCTACGTTATGGCGGATGAAGGGATAAAACAAAGTAGGTACACCTTGAAATGACTTCAGATCTTTACATAATAATTGACAAACAACCCACTACTTAACCAACATAAGTCTTATCTGCTCCGTGCTGTAAAACTAAACTACTTTATCGTGGCGTGCGACGTCGAGTCAACAGAACCAGCGACTGAATTACCGCCTAACGATACGAGTTTATAATCTTACGGCATAAGGATTATACAGTGTGTCCAACTCCCAGCAGGGCCGGGAGACAACGTGCATTTTCCGAGCGGTATATTCATAAACTCCCGCGCATTCTATTGCCGATATTACATTTATTGCTTATTTATGTACCCAATAGCCTTTATTGTGAGTAATAACCCTTTTTACAGGCGGTGTTCAAAGTAGTGTCCTTCAGCATTCAAATATTCCTGGCATATTCTAATGAAATTGCTATTCCTGCTGCGTAATTGCCCTAATTACTGTTATATTGTTGTTAACGTCTTCTATGGTTTGAGAATTATTTTTGTAAGCCTTATTTTTTAGGGTTCCCACAAATAGAAGTTGCACACGGTAAGCCAGTTGGTTTATACACACAACTTAATCTTCATTCCTAACTCAGCGTTTATCACCTCATTCCGAGTACCCTCTTTTCATTGTTCCCATCTATTTGTACCAGCGATCATTCTCCTTACTTTCATGTCTGTTACTTCTTAATCAAAACAGAGTGAATAGCGGTGCGTCCGTGTGTCGTTGTGAAGTACACGGACTACTGCGGTCTTTTGAGCACGTTCTACGTAAACCAGCACATCCCATGAGACATCTTAACGAGGTTTAAGTCGCAAGGGCCGTCACTTTGATCCAGGAAGGATGGACTTTACGTCGTGTTGCTGTGGATCTCAATGTCTCTCCGTCAGTTATTTAACACTTGTTGAATCGCTACAATGAGACAGGCCAGTTCACAAGGAGGGTTGGACAAGGTCGTGGACGCATGACAACCCCACAGGATGACCGATATCTGACCATCTGTGCGTTGCGACGTCGTTCAGCAACTGCCAGATAACTGCAACAAGACCTCAGGAGGGTCACTGGAATCACGGCGTCTGACCAGACAGTAACGAACAGGTTAGGACAAGTATCCTTACGACCCAGATGTCCTGTTCGAGTGCTCCGTTTAACGCAACAACATAGCGCAGCTCGCCTTCTGTTTGCCCGTACCCTCGTCAACTGGCAACTTCGCCAATGGAGACCTGTGTTCTTCACAGACGAGTCCAGATTTCCGCTGGCACGGCGTGATGTACGTCAACGTGTATGGAGACGCCGTGGTGAGCAGTACATGCCAAATGTTGTCCAGGAAGGCGACCGATTCGGACAAGTTTCTGTGATGGTGTGGAGTGGCATCAGTATTGATGGCCATACGGATCATGTCGTCGTCCGTGGTAATCCTACCACTGCGGGGTCCATCGAGCAGATACTGCTATAGCGTGTTTTGGTCCGCATACGGTGCTGGCCCTGAATTCATAGTCGTGCACGACAATGCCAAGGCTCATGTAGCGCGCAACACCAGAGCTGTCTTGCGAGAACTGGACATTCAAGAGATGGAATGGCCAGCAGTGAGTCCCGACCTTAATCCCATCGAGCATGTGTGGGAAAGGCTTGACAGAAGTGTTCGTGGGCATCCTGTTCCATCACAGACTCTCCAAGACCTAGAACAGGCTCTCCTTGAAGAATGGGACCTGGTACCGCAACGTGACCTCCGTCGACTTATAAGGAGTATGCCACGTAGGTGCCAAGCTGTGATAAATGCTCGTGTAGGACATGCACCATACTGAAGCTCTCCAACTGTGATAAAAAATCCACCCTGGAGGACTGTTATTAGTTTGTTTTCGCCCCTATTTGGACATTTACGTTTGTGTTCTGAAAATGAATGCGAATCCATCGATGATCTTTTGTATATTTCAACGGTAAAGAATAAAGGTTTCGTTGGTAATATACCTGGGTGTGAGGTATTGTTTTGTGGAGCATGACATACGTTCAAAACATGTTCCCCTAATTTTTTGAACTGTGTGTATAGATGTACTGAGCCGAGGTGCTATGTAGGAATTTGTGTCTTCATACAAGTATGCGATATTTAAGGTTATTTTTCCAGGTTTTAGCCAGTGTTCTTGATGGTAAGGAGTGAAATGCAAATCATAGTTCAAGTTACAATTAATCTGAGGCAACAGTTCAAACCTCGCTGCAATGTCACTGTTCCTCAGTTGCGTCAACAAGGATTACAAAGTAGTCGAGTACCATATCGCATATCGCGAACAATAGAGAGTTTATTGTCTTGTATCTTTGAAAAAGAGCGAGTAGAATTCTGCTTTTAGAATTTATGAGAATTGCATCCATTGAATCAGACTGTTTATATCGCATAGGATCCAGTTCTTGCTGTCTGAAGTGAATTTCCGTATTATGACATGATCTTCGTGCGAGTGGCTCACTCACGACCAACATTCGGGAGTGACTCCCACCCATTGCTATCTTAGTGGTCCCTCCGGTACTGGCGGACGGAGATTTTGACGTTCTCTGGGATCTACCTCCATAGGCTAGATAGGAGCAGTAGATTTAATGGGTTGGGGGTTGCGGCGCTCGGCCGCCTCAGCCCTCATACGTTGTATACACGTTCACTTAGGCTCAGCCACGGATATGTTGAACTTGTTCGATTCCTTCCCACTCCTAGCTCTTTCCCAACCCATAGTCGCCATAAGACTTGGTAGGCTCGAACCTTCTTTAAATTACGATACTGAGCCATTCCGTACATTCACACGAAGCTTATATCCATTTCAAAGTGTTCACATACCAAAACAATAATGTTTTCTCTCAAATGTTATTAAAGATATTGATAGAGATCTCGCATAGACTAAACCACAGGTGAGCATTCAGAAAGCCCGCTCCTTGAGGTAACGGCATGAGCGCGGGCGGAGCCAATAGCAGCTGACTTCTAATAGTTCGTGCTGTAAAGCTTAAAGGCGATATGCTGAGTCAAGGCGCAAGCAAAGCCACAGCAAAGTTCCAGATTGAGAATATTATGTTTATGCAATATAATCCTGCAGTTCGTTTGTCGTTCATTGTTTATGTCATGTTTCTACGCCAGCCTTTATGTAAGTCTATTGAATTTCCATGACCACAGGTAGTAGTTAAAGGAGTATTTAGTTATCGCATTTCAAAATAATTATTTTTTATTTCCTACGCATAACCTACTGAAATGAATTTAACAACGTTTATTAATTTAGCACATGTCGTGTGTATACACAAAATAACTTATTTTGCTTCCTTATCATAATCTAATGTACTGAACAAAAGGACACATTAGGCACAATAAACTGTTAAGAGTTTCAGTTTGTTCTGATACGCGTCCCTTCACTAGTTGCCAACGGCCGTAGCCGTGTTGAAACACCGGATCCCATGAGATCTCCGAAGTTAAGCAACATTGGGCGTGGTCAGGAGTTGGAGGAGCGGAAAGGAACTGGCCACCCTACCGCACGTAAACTCCGGCTCAGGAACACCTCTGCGGAGGTTCGGACCTGCCTTCGAGCAAAATAACCCTTACCTTACCTTCACTAGTTGTAACTGAGAGCCGTGCAAGCAGCTGCTCAGGATGTATCTTTACCTGCCTGAGCTGGAGCGCTGCTCATTGAGCCGAATTGTGCCCGCCTTTGGACTAAGTGAACGACATCTCGCAGTACGTGCTATCAAATCGCGGTCCAACGTTATATTAATTCTACCACACGCTCCGAGCTCATGTTTCACCACAAAATGGATGATGCTCGCCCCTTTCCCTATTGCGCCAACTTATCTTGACATCTGTTTGAATAGAATCTTTGAACCTTTCTCTTTCCAAATCTGTGTTCATATTTTTGTTAGCTTATGTAGTTTTGAAATATTACAGGAAGTCTGGTATACACATTATTTCGAGACACATGGACTTTTGACCAGGGATACAGAACTGGGACCGAACGATTGGCGTATTCTACGTCAAAAAACCAAACACAATATACATGTGAGAGACAGATCATCCCAAATTGAATGAAAGGACAAAATGGGTGATAAATTAGGGTGACTTTTACTCTGAAGAGGGCTTCTCAAACGTGCTGGTAATTCTACTACAAGGGTCTTCTCAGATTTAAAGACGTAAATACCAGAATTCGGTCCACAACCATGAGTAGAGAACGGTGCACCTAACCACCTAGACTAGTCAGTCGGCCACTCAATTCATTAACCAATACTGCACACAATGGAGGAAGAAAAGGGCCCGGTGATCCTACCCCACTTACTTCGTATTATAGCAAGCCTCTATAGAATTAACTCAGGTCTTGGGGCGTTTCCTACAACCATATTATCTACAGAGGAGCCTTATGATGAACCGATCATTCTTTGGGTTGCTAAATTGAAGCCAGCAGAGGATCGGTAGCTGTAAACAGAATTTGACAGGAAGAAACCTGAGGTATCAAAATCAGGTAGGGAATTCAAGACAAACACGTGAATCGAATATACTAGAGGTGTGGTGAAGCTTGTTCAGTGAGCTCGCAGTTGCGATCGGCGGTATTCTGCACACACACACACACACACACACACACACACACACACACACACACACACACACACACACACAAAGAAGTCAACTCTCGGACAAAATTTTCTGCACATTAGTTTGTTTTCAGACCAACTCTAATGCACGAGAGTAACGGCTGGGTGCACTCAACATACCTCCTCCACAAGTAAGAAATAACAGATGTGAAAGTAACGAGTGGCGAAACAGATGGGGAAAAGCAGCAGGAGGGTTCTCTGAATGAAGATGTAAAAGCTAAGTTGAGAATAAACTCGATGGATTAAACAGTGCATAAACAAATTTTTCGGTGGTGTGAACATGTGAGGCGAACGGAGAAGAAAATGTTACCTAGGAAAATATTGGACTAGGCCACGGAGGGTAAGAGAAATATAGGGAGGCCACGGCGGCATGGTTAGGTGTGAAAACAAACGAGACCACAGAGCTAGTTACAAACAGAGGATTGTAAAGGGACTGAGTACGTACTTTCTTGGTATTTTTTTCCATTTATCTGTGGTGAGCACTCATGTTAATTATGTCCAGTTTTACGGCAGGACGACCTTCCTGCCGTCAATCCTACCTGGAGGGATGTATTCACTACTGTGTGTTTCTGTGGTGGTCGGTAGTGTGTGGTGTGTTGTGTAAATGAAGATGTACGATCACGAAAGTCACAAACAAACAAACAAACAAACAAACAAACAAACAAACACACACACACAAACAAGAATAATAATGTTATTGGTTTTACGTCCCACTGACTATTAAGGTTTTCGGGGCGGCCGAGGTACCGAAATTTAGACCCACAGGAGTTCTTTTACGTGCCAGTAAATCTACAGACTCGAGGCTGACGTATTTGAGCACCTTTAAATACCACCGGACTGTGCCAGGATCGAACTTGCCGAGTAGGAGTCAGAAGGCCACAGCGGCTCAACCGTCTCACTCACTCAGCCCGGCAGGTCACACTCAGCCACTGAGCTAGAAGAGTTGACCAAACGTGTCTAAAATGCCCATCCTGGCCGAGAATCGAACCTCAGGCCGCTGGCCATTCAACCAAAGGAGCCAAACACTAATTATTTTAACATACTGCTTAGATATTTACGAATAATTAAACGAGCAAGAATAGTTTGGTGGAACATTTCCATTAAAAGTAAAAGTATCAAGTTTCTTGTTACATGCAACTGTAATATATATACAATTTTTCCTTGCCTATGTGGTTGATGGCATACTGCAACCGTAGCTTTATTCAACCCTGAGTTTGTTTTACTCTGCCAACTTGGCTGCTTTTGCGTGCTTTATCCATCGACGTACAGAAGTAAACAACCAAGGTTATTTTCGTAACTTGAGGGAAGAAACGGCGCCATTCGTCACATCACAGCTTGTGTTTTTATGGGGATTTGTTGGTAACAGTGTCGTGTCAAGGTGGACGCTGAATTAAGAGTCCAATGAACAGTAAAATGTGATGATCGGAAACTCTATTGGTTTCTTTACTGCCGATGGCCGAGAGATTAGCTGAGGGTTTCCTGTGTCCGAAGACGTCTGAGGACCGGAAAAAATAACGATTCGTAATGTCATTCGCGCCGACGTATTAAAGAAACCCACCACGAGTCCATCAGGAAAAATTCGAATTATTCCTCCGCACAGAGTTCTCCTTTCGTTACTCTGAATAGTGCTTGCGGTAGTGCGATTTGCCAGAAAGATCAGCTATAGCTATATGACTTATTTCAAAAATTCCACATGCAATGCCGGGATTCAAAGCGTTGAGAAGTCTTTATCATCCTGTTACCATGTGTCACATCCAACTAAGTAGAATCTAATCAAAAGATGTTAATTTGGCATTTTCGTGTATATCATTCTCAACTACACAACACGCCTGTACACAAATTCGCCTGTATTGTATTCAAATAATAACTGGATTAGGGACAAACTACAGTAATGATTCAACCCCTTATCCACCGATGATCTCAATTTCGGAGCGTAGGAGGCATCTATAAGACATCTATCTGAATGTACTTACTAGTCGCAGGCTAAAATACCTAGATATCTACTATTACTTTGTGTGTAAGCACCATGCTTGGGTGCCAATTATAATGTAATTGTAATAGTTGCCCCGTATTGTGATGTCGATTGCAATATTACTGATTTGTATTCACTATTATTATTATTATTATTATTATTATTATTATTATTATTATTAACAACAACAATACAAACAGAGCACTGAAATCTCGTCTCGGATCGCATACATAAAGTGGAAATCTGGTATTCTGTTGGGCCTTAGCTAACACCCCCAGAAAGTGGCAGAACTGAGGAATACATGCCACAATGATTTCTCTACAAAGAATCTACCAACAAGCAAACTTTGCAAATTACGAGCTAAGACGCTAAGACGCCTCGCAATACATGGATTTCACCATAGGGTATGAACAAATATCACGAGCGATATCAAACTAAACTTGAGTGGTGTGGGTAACAGTGTGATTGATATCACTCCCTAGCGTGTGCAAAGAGGACTATTTAGATTAATAAACTGTGCAGCAAATAGCGTTAATGAATAGTATTAATTGCATGTGCTTTTATTATAATGGACATTTGTTGCAATAAATATGATAATATAATTATTAATAAACCCACTACTGGCCACCCTTAGGTTTTTAAAGTTAAAACTCAGGTAAATGCTAGGATGGTAACTAACATATAGGTCACAGTCACGTCTTTTCCACTCCCATGCACGGTAATCTCTCTAGGAAAAAACACACACACAGAGGGGAGTTTATGATGATGTTCATGATGATGATGATGATGCTTGTTGTTTAACGGAGCCTAACATCCACGTCATCGGCCCCCTAATGGTACGAGGTCAGACAAAATGTGATAACAAAATTCCAAACTCCATCCACTGACTAGAAGACAATAAACAATGATGAACTTAAAACAATCAGTGGATCAGACCCCCAATGCCTCACCTCCCATAAAGTAACCTAAAACAATGGTAAACTTAACAAGGGATTGCTTCCAAAGCAAAATCCTAAATCGATGCTTTTTGTCTAAAGGGGTCCATAGGACCGAGTCACCGGTCCTTCATAATCTTACTAATCACTGGTAAAGTACAACCATGGTGTTCCTCATGTAACGGTAGTAACCACAAGTAACGTAGACTCACGTTCTTCCTCTCGTAGCGGTACTAACCACAAGTAACGTAGACTCACGTTCTTCCTCTCGTAGCGGTACTAACCACAAGTAACGTAGACTCACGTTCTTCCTCTCGTAGTGGTACTAACCACAAGTAACGTAGACTCACGTTCTTCCTCTCGTAGTGGTACTAACCACAAGTAACGTAGACTCACGTTCTTCCTCTCGTAGTGGTACTAACCACAGGTAACGTAGACTCACGTTCTTCCTCTCGTAGTGGTACTAATCAAAGGTAATGTACTACTCCTAGGTTTCGCTAACCTATGGTGTTCCTCACATAATGGCACCACTCATGGGTAACGCAGAGTCATGGTTTTTCCTCGCATAGCAAGTAAGTTTAGTGATGTGCGCGAAAGACGCCCCGAATCGCGAGAATCTGTTCCTACGACTCCGAAGCCGCACTCAATGTCGCATGCGAGGAATCTATTCTGCGATGACGTCACCAGTGTGCGCACCAACGAGCTAGAATAACATAGAGAGGCGGAAGCGCTGCCTGGGTGAACCTAATAGAACGAACGTCCGCCATGTTTCCTGTTGTCACACAAGCAAGGGGGCATGGCCTTTAAATGACGAAAAGTGTAGAAAATGCGCATTTTAGAATCGCTGGGGGGGAATTAAAATCCGTTGCCGAAAGCTTGAAGCATGAAAGCGAATACCGCCACTTCATCATATTGCGGCACGAGGCCAACATCAAGATCAGTTGATTGTAGGGTAGTTCGAAATCATCGCACAGTGACATACGAATAGGCCTCGAAATCGGAACAAGAACGTTACCCTGCTTGGCTGTTGTGGTTAAGCGTAAATTAGAATAAAAACGATGAACATAAATATTTATGACAGGAAACCTTAAAATCATAGGGACCTATAATAGGTTACAACCTCATTCTGTTAATATTTTTAAAATTATTGCATCCTCATGAGTACTGTGTTCCTTTCTTAATCTGTTTACCCTCCCGGGTTGGTTTTTCCCACGGACTCAGCGACGGATCCAACCTCTACCACCTCAAGGACAGTGTTCTGGAGCGTGAGACATTGGGTCGGGGGTTACAACTGTGAGGGAGGGCTGCACCTGCTATGCTGAACAGGGGCCTTGTGGGGGGAGAAGGAAGCGGCCGTGGCCTTAAGTTAGGTACCATCCCGGCATTTGCCTGCTCGTTGGTGCGCACTCACTGGAGTGAGTCGTCCGTAAATAAGTGAGGCAAATTCGAACGTGCAATGTTTACTATTTCTTTTGCATACAAAATAGTATTATTTAAATTAAATGCCTTACTGGTTGCTATGAATGTACTATGCCACATTATAAAATAGCAATTTATCCTTGTAGTCTGGAAATATCAGTACACATCGACTTTCTTATTTACACTGATACTGTATTCTGCTTCTAATGAGGTTTTCAAATATCGCTAGTATAAACGTATAAAGTGTGTGGAATTAAGTCACATTTCTAACTTGTTTACAAGCGCTCCTGTCTTCCGTTACATTTAATTTGCAATGAACATTTCATTGTACTACTAAATATTATGAGAAACTGTTAGAATTACTATTTTGTTTTAATCAGTGCTTAATAATAACAACAACAACAACAACTACTACTACTACTACTACTAAAATGTTTTCATTCCTCTCCTGAATGGGGAGGGGGAGGTGGGCCTCTTAGAGGGTAACGCCGTCTCTTAGGCCGGGAGATTTGTTACGGTGAAGGAGATGCTCGGAGAAGGTGAGGAGTTTGGCGGCCGTGGCCTATACTAGCAACCGTCCCGGCATTCGCCTTAGTGCAGGAGAATGGAAAACCACGCAAAACCATTCTCAGCACAGCCGACGGTGGGGACCAGCCGTGAGGTCCAGCCCTTTCCCGTCTCACGGATTCAGAGGCGTAGAGCCACGGTAGGGACGTCGCCACCCCTCTGTCGGTTGGCCGATCAGAGTGCAGAGCTGTTGGACCACGGAGCAGCCGTGACCACTTGTGGGCCGAGACCCACACTGCATCTACCGAATTCGGTGCTTAATACTACCAAGGGCCAAGGGGGATGTTTTCATTCCCCTCCCCGAAGGGGAGGGGCGGGCCACCTAGAAGGTAACGCCTTCTCTCTGGCCAGGAGATTTGGCGGGGTTCGGGGATTTGGAGTGGTTTGAAGTTAGAGAGGGGCGGTGTTAGGTTTTTGTGAGGTGGGGGTGTTTGGCCTCCTGGCTAAGGGTGCAGTACCTGCTCTTGTGCTTTTTATTGAGTTTTTACTAAAGATACATTTTGTTACAATACATGTTTGGTTTACAATACAAATGAGATTACAAATACATATAGAGATTACAATGAGGTTTTACATAAAGTGGTGGTATGGTTGCGGGTTGGACGTGGTGTTAAGGTAGGTTTGGGATGTTAGGAAGTGGAGGGTTGTTGTGATGTTTGTGATGGAGGTGGCTAATAGTCGGAGAAGGTCTAGTATTGGGAGGGGTGGTATAAAGTAGTTGGTTTGAGGAATGGGTGGATGGATGACTGGTGGTGGGGTTGGGGGTGGCGGTGGGCGTGGGCGGCGGTGGGAGTTGTTAGAAGGTATACGGGTGGGTGGGGGTGGGGAGCGGGACTGCTCTACTCGGTGGTACTGAGAGTTGACTCGGACGCCGGTGGTGACGAGGTGGTGTACATCTTCTTCAGCAGGGAGATGGATGCGGACCATGTATGTCGGGCCGTTCCTGTTGAATATTCTGAATGCTCTGAGGGCTGGGATGCCTGCTGTTTTGAGTTGCTCGAGGATGTCGCTTGTGGTTATTGTAGGGTCAATGCCCCGGATGACACAACTCGGTGCTGGCTGCTGGGGTGCTGGTGGAGTGGCAGTTGCTTCTTCTTGTTGTATGGCTGGCTGAGCTGTGCTGGTTTGTTCTACTTGATTGGGCGTTGCTTCTTCTTGAGGTGTGATGGTTGCGTCTACTCTGTTGACAGGGGATTGCTAGGTGCTAGGTTGTGAGGGACTGAGGGGGGTAATGGGTATTGACATTATGGGAGAGGGGTGCATAGAAGTGGTGGTAGTAATGATAGAGGTGTGGGTAGGAGTGATGGCCGAGGTAGTGATGGTAGTAGTGGTAGTGGTTATTGATATGGACGAAATGGCGGAGGGAGGTGGTGGGGGTTCCTGGGTTGCGGGTTGATTTTCTATGACAGTGGGAAGAGTGTTGGGGTTTTCATCCAGTTGCTGCATTATATAGTCCGGGGTTGGTACCACTGTGTATATCCTGTTGTTTATTTTTGCTCCGTCGACTTCCATAACTGATGCGTCAACGTCATTTCTAAGGTAGACCAGGACTTGCGTAGACGGTTGAGAAGTAGCGCTGTCCAGGAGTCTGCGGACATCGTAGACTCGGAGGCCGGCTTTCCGTAGTTGGGTCCTGATGACATGTTCTGATAGGCTGGTTTCTACACCTGTGATGAGGGAGAGATAATACATGATTTTGTGGGGAGGCGACAACCAACTAGGAGTCTGCCTATTTCTGCTTGTGTGGGCCGACTGGGTTGCGATTTTAGAGTTGAGGGCACCCCAGCCGAAAAAAATACAGGTGTTGAGTTAATACTAGCTAAGGTTGTCTCTTTAGTACAACTGTATTTTGTTGAAATACCGGTAGTAGTATTATAATACTGTATGCCATAATCCCCATACAAGTTTTGATTTATTGACAATTCATACAACTTGATTAGTTTAAAATAGAGAATTATATATTCTGATCAAATTACAGTCATATTAGGCTATAACGAGAGCAGGCATTGCCTGTAGAGTGACCTGGTTATAAACCAAAACGAAATCACATTACAGAACACATTCGTGCTGCACGTGTTCATTTACCTTGGTCATAGATGGTGCTACCAGTTCCTCGGAATCGATTCCTGAATCGGGTACCCGATTCCCCAGGCATATGGAATCGACTCCTCGCGATTCCAGTCGCAACCCATCACTAAGTAAGTCGAGCCATGGTGTTCCACACGTAATGGTAGTAGTCCCATGGTTCTAATTACTTCATCCCTTGGACGCCCCTTTTAGTCGCCTCGTACGACAGGCAGGGGATAGCGTGGGTGTATTCTTCGTCTGCGTCTCCCACCCACACAGGTAGAGAGAGACAGAAATACAGACACTTCATATAATGGAGACTTAATTTATTTTATATACCCCGTTGAAGTTACAATAACATTACTTATACCAACAACGTACTTATATTTTCGTGAAGGAGGAGTCATCGCTGCGATTTCTGTAAACGATATACTCTGTGTTCAAACTTCCTTCGATTGCTGTCGGTCTCAAGAGAGGCCGAAGTGTAAATTTTACCCTCTAAGGTTATTTCTAAGAGTGGCAGTAAAACTACAGTTGAAACCATGACTGAAGAATTTCCAGTCAAACACAATGTTCCTTCGTTTCTCAGCACAGTTATAAAAGTAATCTGAATATATTAACTTCATTGGACGAAACATATAATTTTGTTTTTAGTGTAGTTTTTCTTTCAACTCATATCTTTTCGTATATACTATAAATTGTGCTCGAACAAATACAATGTTACGATATTGTTTATATCCTTAATGTTAATAAGAACTCCACGGCATGGCCTTGAGTTAGTAATTCAATTTGCACTCGTGCGTCGCGTGTGAGCACTGACAATCGAACCTGTCGAGATTTTGTTCCATAATTTCTGACACGTGCCTAACGAACACTACTACTCCATCAAACACTAAGTTTTTTTTTTTTTTTTTTTTTTTTTTGCTAGTGGCTTTACGTCGCACTGAGACAGATAGGTCTTATGGCGACGATGGGATAGGGAAGGCCTAGGAGTTGGAAGGAAGCGGCCTTGGCATTAAAGTACAGCCCCAGCATTTGCATGGTGTGAAAATGGGAAACCACGGAAAACCATCTTCAGGGCTCCCAACATTGGGGTTCGAACCCACTATCTCCCGGATGCAAGCTCACAGCCGCGCGCCTCTAACCGCACGGCCAACTCGCCCGGTACCACTAAGTTTGCAAGTCACATTACCATTCATCTTCTTTTAGAGTGCAATATAACCCTCCTGGTAACGACCAGTGTCTTCTCTCTTGTCACCGACGTGGTCTTAGAATAGAATGTTGTATAGCACAATCGCTTATTTCAGAGTCTGCTTATCTTGAGCAACGCAGAGCAAAGCCATAGCGATTAGTACATTCCTTTACTATCACGTAAGCTCACAAAGATCAAAATAGGTCTCACCTTCAGTATCACAGATTGCGAGAAAGGTAACCTAGCAATGGATGAAGGCAAGAAGCTATATGGGATTGGTAGGGGAGGCATTGTGATGACTTCATGTTTAAAGCCTATAACCAAACCAACAAACATACATCTACCGATATTCTATTCTATTCTATTATATGTTTAAGGAGTGTGTTTAAATGATCACCTGCATAAAATTAATTTCGAAACTGATGATGTATTGGCGATTGAAAACTAAGTTAAACTGAACACCGAGTGAGATGGTTTCTGAACAAGTCATGCACTTTGACGAATATGTACCAGAATTCGTGTAAAGACCGAGTCCAGAGGAACAATCTCACGAGAGCAAATATTTCCTTTAATTCCAAGTCATCTGGCGATCCGCCTCCTTCGCTGAAAGGTCAGCATACTTGCCTTCGATTCAGAGGGTCCCGGGTTTCATTCCCGGCCGGAACTGAGACCCTACGTATGGTTAATTCTTGCGACTGGGGGAATGGATGTTTGTTTTTGTCCCAAACATGCTCACATATTCACACAACACACCACACATCCAACCTCCACAGAAACATGCAATAGTGAAGACGTCCCTCCACCTAGGGTTAGTGTCAGGAAGGGCATCCGGCCATGAAAGAGGGTCAATTCACGGTGCAGCGCAGTTCGCACCCGCGAACCCGCCAGTGCGAGAAAGTGGTACATTATTATTATTATTATTATTTATTTATTTATTTATTTATTTATTAGGTTCGTTACGACCCCTGAGGATCACGAGTGACTTGTTCGGTACGTCTTCTTTCTTCCCAATACCTCTTCATTCTCTTACTCCTCCTCTTTCTCTCGGCTTCCGTGATCTGAATCTGGATCCTGTGTCTGTCCATCTGTGACCTTCCATATTATTATTATTATTATTATTATTATTATTATTATTATTATTATTCAAGTTATCCGGCGGTATATTTAGTAGAGATCGAAACTGATTTCTTACATTAGTTTAGGCTGAGGAGACTACAATTTTCGAAAACCAAGTACATAGGGGAGCTTGTGAATGCAATGGCTGTTTAGATAAAAATATTTCATGGATACTAAAGTATCTGTTGAAATATACAAAGTTCTGTAAGACTTTAATATATTCTTCACAAGCCATTACACAAACATCGTGAAAAAATTACTGAAGTGCTACTTTATTCCATAGACGTAAGCCAAAGGAAACAAAACACTCGGAAGCCAAAATATCGTCAGAATTCGTAAAAGAAAGGATAAACTGATATTTCCAATATTTATTCCATTTCTTTCGACGAAGTGTTCACCTAAAGGCACAGATGGCATGATCTACTTGTAATTGTCCTTCTGTTCCAAGGAAAGCCGTCTGTTTCCATCAAATATCCGTGGAATTTGAGTGCTGCCAGATACCTTGAGAACTGTTCGTTTCATTTGTCTTTTCCTTTTCTATCTTGAACCTGGATGTTTATTTAACAAATAAACGTAGGCCTACGGTATAAAACATTTCCAAACCAGCTAATCGTTATAAAATGTAAATATGAAAAATCTAAGTTGCTCTTACACCTGTTCAGCACAACAAGAATGCAATATGTATGTTTTTAACAGATTCAGTATTCCTTCCTGATACTGCTTACCAGCGGAAGCCATT